>NC_091124.1:4345000-4627500 GCF_040183065.1 Periplaneta americana | reverse complement strand
TATAATTATTTTAACGGTCAATGACTGCTGCTTCAGTTTATTCAAAGATGTGGCAACCCTCCTGCATGTGGATGAAGGCAAGGTGTCAGTTTTCCTAAACCAGGGCTGTGATTGATTAGTAATAGACGAAGACAAGATTTATGTCGCAGTAAAGAAATAGGGCCTACATAAATTTGTGACAACCAATAAGTAGGGACGGTAGAGAGTCTTTTCTGTAACACTGCACTCGAGTAAGCTGAACAGACTTTACAGCTAAAATGAAACATGCAATCGAATTTTTTTTACGTAAATCGGTCCAAATTTCACCAAAGTGCTCCATTAACTCATAATTAATTTCAAGTGACTGGCCAGTGTCCACATTTTAGAATTACTTTTCCGTGGCAATGAAGTAGCAATTAAATTGGAAAAGAAATTGCTTGCTTGTAAACTGACTCATGAAGCACCAGGATGGCAAATCAGGCTGCAGTTGGCAGATCATAATCTTCTACTTGTTCCAAACGCTTTCTTTCCTCGCCAAGTCCACCGCATGTTGCTGTAATCCATTCCCATTCATAAGAGCAGTTGTACGCATTGCCAAAATACACACGCCTTAAGAGTGAACGGTCCGTTCTTTCCTCTGCGGCTTCATGGAACTCTCCTCTTGAAAGAAAACGATTCCAACAACGGACGGAACTTGCTAATTTGTCAATGGCAGAAGAGGAGATTTACGAGCGCTAAACAGCGTTTAGGCCTGATAATACCACCATACCTACATTCATACGCACATAGTAATAATAATAATAATAATAATAATAATAATAATAATAATAATAATAATAATAATAATAATAATATACATAAAGAAAATATAAAAATATACACAGCGCATACATAAAAAATGAAAAAAAGTTTAATTATAATGACTATTACACTCTTATTACGTCATACTACTTTTGACCAATAAAACGGTACGAAAGGACGTATTTCAACCAATCATGGCTGCTTATCGCACAATTTTATCGCGTCCCTAGCATTTGTTTAATTTTATCGCGTCCCTAGCATTTGTTTCTTTGTTTGCCAACATTTGAAACTGCGCTGGTCTGGACGTCAAAAAAAAAAAAATATATATATATATATATAAAATTACAAACCACTCCAGTCGATGCACAGCAGTTTCAAATATGACTCGCATTGGCATTCAAGATCAAGAATTAATAAAAATCACTGATCATACCTATGCATCTTCTGAAATCCGATTTACAAATAAATGAAGAGCACCATTCGGAAATCCTGAATAAGTTGAATACACCATGTAGGCCTAAATCAACGAGTTCCACTTCTATTACGCACACGTCCAATATAACATCAATTGAACCACCAACCACATTCAAATTTGAAAATTGTGCATTCAATAATTATTCATTTTAAAATTATTCATTCGGAAATCCTGAATAAGTTGAATACACCATGTAGGCCTAAATCAAAGAGTTCCACTTCTATTACGCACACGTCCAATATAACATCAATTGAACCACCAACCACATTCAAATTTGAAAATTGTACATTCAATAATTATTCCTTTTAAAATTATTCATTCGGAAATTCTGAATAAGTTGAATACACCATGTAGGCCTAAATCAACGAGTTCCACTTCTATTACGCACACGTCCAATATAACATCAATTGAACCACCAACCACATTCAAATTTGAAAATTGTACATTCAATAATTATTCCTTTTAAAATTATTCATGTTTATTTTTTATGTCATCGTCGTTAATTAAAACTTTTCTAACACTTGTGTATATTAGTTAGGTTATGTTATAGCTTCTGCTATATGATATTAGAGATTGTTTAATATTAAGATTTATTGAAAATCATCTGTCAAGTGACGTTGATTACTGGGATTCGGGTAATTGAAGTGGAATGCAATTGTTTTAATAAAAATGAAACTGAATCAACAAAGCCTTCTTGACTAGTAACATTGCCATCGTGTATAGATCGAGAACTTCTCGACGAGAAGGCATTGCTCACTACTGCCATCTAGCATGTATCTAGCGTAATATTTGTAATGTTGAGATGGTACAATAATACATTTGAAGACAGTTGTATTTTCGTAAGTCAATTAATATTTTATTGTATTGGAGTACTTCGTTACTTCTAATCTTTACTCGTATATACCTTCTTCTAATCGTGTAATAGTCAATTAAATCCCACTCGAGTTTTGATTTTCTCTAGATAAATCAAAACGTCTAGTGAGATTACTGTTGAAAAAATGCAGGCAGCAGTATTAAGAGTCCATTTTTCTGTTAGATAAAGATTTTGAAAAATAATTATTTTTACCCCTTTTTAAAAACCTAAAATCATTCATTAATGCTAGGTGAGGATAAATATGATTAATAAAAGAATTATTGTATAGTCTTGGGTCGAAATGTCTCACAAGCAAACGTTCTGATGGGGGCAGATAAAAAAGTTATTTTTTTTCTTCCACCATGTTAATAATGTCAAAAGAAGTGCTTATACAAATTTTGGCCACTCGACCGCAATTACGAGGCCATCCAGAAAGTGATTTTCCCTGGGGCCGTTTATAGAAAAATGCACAATTGCATGGAAATATTTGAAACAGATACAGCAATTGTTGCGCTATTTGTCAACATATCCCCTACCGCAATTGAGACATTTGTCATACCATGGGATCAATTTTTGTGTCGTAGAAGTCAGCCGCCTCAGATCGAAACCAGCGTTTGACTTCGTCTGCACCTCTCTCTGTCGATCCTATGATATGAGAAATGTCTCAATTCCGATGGAAAATATGTTGGAAAATAGCTCAACAATTGCTGTGTCCGTTTCAATAAATGTATCCATGAAATTGTGTCTTTTTTTCTGTTAGCGGCCCCTGGCGAAATTATTTTTTTACGTCCTCGTAATTGCAGTCGAGTGGCCAAAATTTGTATAGGGGAAACCCGGGAAAAACGGATAAGCTAAGAATAAACAATGCCACAGGCTATATTTTGGTGCTCCCGAGACAATGGTTGTGACACATATTGTCCACATATCTAAAAAAACAACAATTCGTTTCCCGTACCTACGGACAGTGATATGATTTGAGAAAGAAAATGCAGTTAATTATTCGCTTTTCCCGGGTACACGGCCAAAGCGAATAATTAACCCGGGCAAGGTGAATATCCCTATACCATTTTCACATTTATATTTAATTTTTATTCACTGATAATAAAATTAAATCAACACATAAGCACGATGTTAATGAGTTATATTAGACGATAGGATATGTTATTTACAGCCGTTACAGCACGTTAGATTAGTACAAAATACAAATTTGAACAAGTCGACGTTTCACTGGCACTAAAGACTTGGATTTCTTCTACTTTTGCTCCTGCCCATAAGTTACATCCCTTTCAACGTTTTTAATCGGTATAGATGTAAGAATTTCAGAGCGCTGACATTTTCTTCGGTTACCTCGTATCTTTCGAGCATCCACTTTTGGCACTGGTCTAAATCAAAAGAACTGACTTGGATTCTCCTGCTGACGATGTTGAGCGTTTTGGTGTAACCGGACCTGAAAATCTGAGTGTAATTCATGTATTGAATACTTCTTCAATCTCTGAAGATGCCGACATCACAGAGGTGGTTGATTCTGCGTGAGCATTAACTGTTTCTTCAGCCGCTGAAGAAGCTGGCACCACAGAATTTGTTAAATCTCAGCCAACTGTCGTTTCGCTGATTTCTGTCTCAAGTGGACGATCTGTAAATTGATCTGTGCAAAATCCTCATCAGCAAACACATTATGGTTGTATGGCCAGATAGCAGAACCAATGACTGGAAGATTTTATTTCTTCAAGTGCTTTCTTCATGGCTTCTTCAGGTCTATTGGCTTGTTCCGTCTTCCTCTTGAAAAATTAAACCATCTGAAAACACATTACGACATTTTTAAGTAAAAATTAACATCAGTGTTACTGATTTATAATTTAATTAGTGTGACTTAATGCCTCCACTATGTAAAATGATCTAACACTCTTTATTACAATAGACAAATACATACAAAAATACAGCTAACACTTATATAGTCAAATAAAGGTGGCAGGGGAAAGCGGATAAGTTATCCACTTTGCCCTATTCACTTTGCCCGCAGACGCCACTTCGCTTTTCATTTAAGGTTATACAAACATAAACGTCAATAACCTTCTTCGTAAGTACGGCACTTTAGAAGTAATCGTATCGCCTATATATTACTATCACATAAAAAAAGTTTCTGCAGTAGGGTGTGTTGTACATTTGTTTCTCTTACCTTGAAATATTTTAAGAAAACAGTCAATTTTCTTCAAACACACGCTGACTTCTTCTCTTACTAGCTAGAATGACGACAAGTCAGTTCCAGCAGCAAAATATGGTTGGGATTCTTCCCCAACATAGCAGAAAGCGCTACCTGTTGGCGTTTGGAAGAAATATGCATTATTCTCTTTGCCCGGGTTATTCGTTTTGCCCGGTTCTCCCCTAAGCACTTCTTTTGACATTATTAACATGGTGGAAGAAAAAAATAACTTTTTTATCTGCCCCCATCAGAACGTTTGCTTGTCAGACCAGATTCGGTATTACACTTAAGTTCAGTTAGTGGGAGGGGAACAGCATATCTTGGTGTAGAATGAACATCACAATTTGACGAGTGCTTGGTTTTGTTTTTGTGCTATTGTGCTAATAAATAATTATATATATATATATATATATATATATATATATATATATATATATATATATGTTGTATTCGTAGTTCTTTATGCCTCAAAACTTTGAACTCTTTACGTAAAAATGAGATTTGTTTGCTAATCTAATGCTTATTTAAACAAATTTTAATTATTATTCTCTGTATGTATGTATGTATGTATGTATGTATGTATGTAGGGGAGAAGGAGGCACATTTGAACAGAAGACACATTAGAACAGATTGAATTTCTCACCTCAACACATATTTTTCATTAAGTTGCCGGTAGTGTGAACTTAGTAGATGAACTTATGTTGAATTGTTTAGAAAGTTTTATTTTATTTTTTTCGAATTTCTTAAGGATATTCTGACAACATAAACATATCAGAGGTGAGTTTCATTATGTAATATTAGAGCCTAATGAATTCACGTTCTGAAAATTATTGTATATCTGTAAAATTTATTTTTTATTCGTGGGGGGGGCACATTTGAACAGTTCCTTAGAGGAACATTTGAACAGTGTTCAAATATTAATTTAACAATACTGTGGAAAACGTTTTAACAATAATTTTAATGTAACGAATTTATTGATGATATTATATTTGTTTTTAGGGCATACAATTTTTCGGACATACATAAAGAAAAGAACATGCATGAATTTATTGAAGTATTCGGGAAAAAGCAAGGTGGTGTGCCAGTGAAGGAAAAATCTCATTAAGAGCTGAAGCTTCAAAGTATGAAATGTCTCACAGGTCAATATTTTACCAAATTAAGATGTTTAAGAAGATGATGACATAGATGGAAAGTATGGTTCGCGATACACGAGCTAACAGATGTTCAGCGAGGAACAGGATTCTGAAGCAGTTAATTATATTATTAAAATATGTACTAAGATTAATTATAGCATGGCTTACCTACACAAATAAATATCAGTTAGCACATGATTATGGTCGTCATTTGACTTACAGTATACTGAATTGCTGGAATTGACTGACTTTAGGGCTTCATGACAACTCAGATTGAGAAAACCTGAGAACACAATCTGTCAAGAGCTACTGTACATCTACAATGTGAAACTGTACAAGCTATAGTAGCTGTATAAAAAAGAAATGATTATCACCACGGCATGGCGCGACTTCAGGTTGCGGATAGAGGAGACCCCACAGTGGTCCGGATCGCTAAAAAGCCGGACAAAAGTCAATTTTCGAACTTCATATTAAAAACACAAAATTACCTCAATAATAATCCTCAATAGTCATTCTAATAAGACCAAGTGTGTTTCGAAGAATACTTCAAAGGTTCCGGTTAATACTTACGGGCAAAAGTGACACAAATCTTTCCTGATTAATTCTGCATTTTTATAAGTGATTTCTGAACATTGTATCTGCCTTAATTATGCAAAGTAAAATGCTAAGTATATTTTTTGTGAATGTGTTATGGTCTTATGTATTAGGAACAATTACAGTTTTCAGTATTTTTTGTTTCTAAGTACTGATAATAAATCAAGTTTCTATTGCTCTTGTTTTGGGCAAAAAACAAAATTGTTTTAGTGTTTTAAAAAAATGTTCACCAGTGTACACCGTGAAACTTAGATAATGTATATTGGTAGGCATTTATTTGGTCATTGGAGAATTGGGAGAAAGATTATTAGTGGCCGAGCGAGTAGAGCAACAAGTTAATATTAGTAGACTAAATATTCCGAAATGATACTGGGTAACTTTCGATGTTGGACCCCGGACTCATTTCACCGGCATTATCACCTTCATCTCATTCAGACGCTAAATAACCTAAGATGTTGATAAAGCGTCGTAAAATAACCTACTAAAAATATTCCGAAATTAAAAGACGAGGAAACTAAGCAACATTATCAGGTCGAAATTTCAAATAGGTTTGTCGCTTTAGAAAGTTCCAGCGAAGTTCAGAAAGCGTTAGATGTTAATAGCGTGCAGGAAAATATCACAAATAATATCAAAGTTGCAGCTGAGCAGACCATAGATTATTATGGAACTAAGAAAAAGAAACCGTGGATTGATTAAGATTTTTCCACGGTAATAGAAAGAGGGAAGCAGGCAAAAATATCATGTAACGAGCACTACTATGGTTACACTATTTTTTCTTCAAAACTCTGGAGTCCACATCAAAGCGTTTCATTGTCATAGTCACCTCCTCCTGAATTCTCCTGTTGTGTGAATTTCATGACAATATCATTTCTCTGTCCTACACCAGTGATGTAAGTTGTGAGAAATGATGACAGGGTAAGAGGCTGTAACGTCTGAATTCCTGTCCATGCCTGCCGGTTTGCTCTGTAACGCGTCGCTCCACGCAAAATTGGTAATTCCCCTCCTCCACTTGAATATGGCTGCTAATGGCTGACAGCGTGTGTATGCCACTGTGCTGCCGACTTGTTTAACTATTAAGCGCTAAGAATACTGACATGTTTATGCGAACCATCCTATCACGTGTTTTCGTCTTTTCGGAATCCTTGCTCGGCTCTGCGGGAAGTAGTACAATTCAAAGTAATACAATACTACAATACAAGACAATATAATACATAATTAATATAATACAATGACAATTGTTTTTATCTTCACAACACCAATAAAATAATTATGTAATAATAATAATAATAATAATAATAATAATAATAATAATAATAATGGTTTATTTTAACTGGCAGAGTTAAGGCCATTCGGCCTTCTCTTCCACTCAACCAGTATGATAGAAAATTACTACATTACTATGAATATAACATAATTAATACAATACAAAACAATACAATACAATTCAAAGCAATACAATACTACAATACAAGACAATAAAATACATAATATAATACAATGAAAATTATTTTTATCTTCACAACACCAATAAAATAATTATACCTAAATTAAATTAAATTATTAAACTCGATCACAATTATAACTTCAATTTGACTGCGCCCGTAAGAAATCGTTTAGCTTTGTCTTGAAAGTGGTTATTGTCTGGCAGCCCCTAATCTTCTGAGGTAGAGAATTCCATTCACGGGGGACTGAGTGAAAGAGGATGGATAGTGGGATGTTCTATGGGCAGGAATTGCTAGGATTTGGCTCTCCTGTGACCTGGTGTTTAGATTATGGTTTCTCTCTCCCACCTAGTTCTCTGTAGGCTATAGCGTTCCAATTCTGTAATAGGATTTGGCTCTCCTGTGACCTGGTGTTTAGATTATGGTTTCTCTCTCCCACCTAGTTCTCTCACAGCCTCATCACTTCTGTCTATATTTTGTGTTATATCTCTGACTGTCCATAATAAAATTAAACATTTCCTGACTTAACCATTCTGTAATCCTATTCCAATTCTGTAATAAGATATTCTGTCTGTATAATTTAGCGACTTGTACTCGTGTCTAGATATTGTTTTGATCTCAGAGACATGATTTAGTAGAGACACGGGTAAGGTTCCCAGACGTCCCGTAAAATACGGGATCGTTCCGTTTTTCACTATTGGGTCCCGGCGTTGTCCCGAAGAAAGTCTTCGGGACAGCTTTCCGTCTCGTATTTTAGAGTTCTAAACTGAGAAAAAACTGAAAAGTTACAATGTCTATTCTATATTACAAATTAAAAACATCGCACCTCATCATTGTACATGGACTATTATGAAACAGTATTATTGTGAGTTGTTATTGTTGATTAGAGCTGAAGAGAATAAAGCTACAAAAACTTATTGAGCACTTCATGTAATAGTTGTGTTTCGTATTAAATTATTTTAAAATGGTGTACACCCTTCAAGAGAGAAGAGAAATCATCCTTATTAATTAAATTCAGGAAATTACACAAAATAAGCTGTGTTTTCATCCTACAATCAACTGAGAATAACAAAAATACAGGTAGCCAGGCGACGATAGAAAACAAAAGATGCGAAAACAATTGAATGAGATATATAAACAATTGAATCCTCTTTCATATTTAAGTATAAAAATATAGGACTGCCATTTGAAATTTCAAATGGGAGGTGAAATCTAAAATGCAATTAAGCCTGGTTACAGACTTCCCCCTCAATATCTAAATTGACGTGTTTTTTTGTCTAAATTGAATTCAGTTTAAATAATTAGTTATTTAGACTGGGAAGTTTTGAAATGAAAGCCCCGTATATCAGCACAATCTAATCTGACTTAGCTGCTTCTTTCATTAACATTTTAAAACAAAGAATTCCCTAATATGAACTAGTGGTAACATTCCTTGGCCATCCAATAAAATGCAGAGTAGCCTATTTCCAGTAAGAAAAGTGCACACGACTCATCCTAGAAGATAGAAGTTTCTTACTTAACCTTGCGTTGAAATCTGCTAGAACCGGATAGACCAATAATTTCAAATGGACGCTATAATATTCAGGATTACATAAAACTAAAAATGAAGAGGCAAATAAAGTCTTATTCTTCTGGCCCTGTTTTGGAAACATAATCCTGGTGTATCATGGGATCTAATACACATGAACACGTCATCCTGTTCAGCGCGCTTGCTCAGCATTTCAGTATTGTCTGCAGGTCTCGTTTTTATATTTTTGCCATGACTATTGCCGTCTTTCGCTTCCCCAATGCCATAATTCTCAGTCATTCTAACTGCATTGGATTCCTCTGTCATCTTCCTTCGTACGCTCTCTTCGTCCCTGCCTTGAAGTATTCATTTCACTAAATATTACAGAAACAAACAATGCATGAATATAAATCGTAATAATAAATTGAATAACTTTCCTTCTAAATTCGTATAGTAAGAGAAATCCTGACACTGCAGTGGAGCCTTTGTTTGTTCCCCTGCACGAATCTTCTCAGTTCTCTTTGTTGTGGCATATTTCTGGCCTATGAAATACCCAGGAGGTAGTTAGATAGTTTCCTGGCGATGATAGTTTTTGTGGTTATGGAAACCCAGTTGTTCTGACGTCATAACAATCTTTTGTAAATTGAAATGTTATTGGCAAGTTTCCGAAAACTTAGCATCGCACACTGCCAGACATCAACAAATGCCAGTCTGCAAAAAATTATATGCTGTATGTTGTAAAAAAAATTCTCACCCAACGAAAAACTAAATAACGCTTTGAGCGTGACAGACATTTAAAGAATAATGCTTGTGTTAGCGCTACAAATACACGTAGGTATTGAGAAATGCATCATTGTCAAGAGAGCAGTGGCGTACGCAGAATTTTGTCAAGGGGGCATTATTATAAAAATTATTATTTACAATTTACATTACCAGTATTTTAAATGTTTTGTATTATTATTATTATTATTATTATTATTATTATTATTATTATTATTACTATTACATTAAAGTTCAACTATTCGCTATTGAATGCCGCCATAATCAGGAAGAACTGTATAAAGGATCTCGGTATATATCTTGATTCTAAATTTTACTTTCATGACCATGTTGATCGTTTATTTAATCATTCACTAAGAATGCTTGGTCTCATTATGTCTATTACTTATTCCTTTTCCTCTCCTGATATACTACTTACATTATATCATGCTTTAGTAAGGTCTAAATTAGAATATGCATCCGTTGCGTGGAACTCTATTACGTCTACTGATTTAGCTAAACTAGAAAATATCCAAAGAAAATTCATTTCTCTTTGTGCGTTCAGATTTGTACCTAACTCCTCTTCTTTAAATTATGAACTATCTAGTAAATATTTTAACTGTACCAGTCTGTATTCGAGACGTCAAGCTATTGATTACACTTTCTTTAATAATGCTATTAATGGTGTCATTGATTGTGATTCTTTTGTACATAACACCTACCTTAGAATTCCCGTGAATGGTTTTCGTGGTCAAAGAATTTTCTTCACTAAATTATTTAAATCCCTTTCTCCAATAGCCAGGTGTATTAAAAGTGCTAATTTGCAAGACCTTATTTTATTTTATTTATGCATGATATATCCTTACTTGTTATTTAATATCTTTTATTATTTGTTAGATATTGCCATTTATTTTGTTGTATTTGGTGAATGGTTAATGTTGACCATTATATTGATTGTATTTCATCTCACTTCCATTTTCTGTCATTTATTCTCATAATCATTTGTTCTTTTTTGTGCTAAACTGTAATTGGCTTTTTACTGTTGTTTTGCATATTAATATTCGAAATAAATAAATAAATATATTTTTTTAATTTAATTTTATTTATTTATTTAAATTCAAATATACAGAATAAAGAAATATAATTACAAAATATACAGAATAAAGAAATATAATTACAAAACAAAACAAAGAGAAATACAACTAAGATAATACAAGCAATATAGAAAGAAGATACAGTAGTATTAACAAAATTTGAGACCGAATGAGCAGCGCTCGTGCTCGGTCGCAGTTCAGATATAATATTAAAATAAAAAATAATAATAATATAAATAAATAAGTAAAATGAAATAGGAACTAAAATATAATTACAGCGGCAATGGAATTATATAATATAATATTAACACTATAGAAGAATAATATCGCACGTGAAAAGTAGGACTAATATATATTTCAAAATTATAGAATACAAATATAATATAGGTTGATTAATTCATACACATAGGCTATAAATTTATTTAATCAAATTGAAGATATTAACACGTTTATAATTTTCTTGTTATATGTTAGTGGGTTACATGTTAGAAGTTCTGGGTGTAATTTAGTTAAAGCATTGTACAACCGAGGGCCAAAATTTATGCTATGCTTTAGACCAACAGATGTGAGACATTTAGGTTCTACTAATGTTGAATTAATATTTCGTCTTGTGTCATAATTGTGTGTCTGTAATACAAACTTATTACGATTTTTATGATAAAATTTTAACAGCGTATACTTATAAATTTGTTCAATATTAAATACATTAAATTCAGAATAAATTAATTTAGTTGGATAATCGAAACGTTTCTTCAAACAGATTTTAATTATTCGTTTTTGTAGTAAATTTAACGGACTAAGATTAATTTTTGTACTTCCACCCCAAACAATTATACCATATTGAATGATAGACTGAATAATGGCCAAATAAACATTTCGTAGAACTCTAATAGGTAAGTAGCATCGAAGATTAACGAATTTATAAATTGTTTTACGAAGCCTCTTACAAAGATAAGTAATGTGATGAGGCCATTTTAAGTTCTGATCAATAATGATACCCAGATATTTGACATAAGTGGCTTCTTTCAAAGGTGGACATTTACAACTTTTGGGATCTAAACAATTTTCACTGTGTATTATTAGTCTATATTTATCGCTAAATTTTAAATTTTGAACACTGGCAGCTGTTAACGAAAAAGGAACTAAAGTTGATTTAGATATATTTAAAGAAAGGAAGTTGGAATTAAGCCATTTTTTAACAATGTTAGCACCTATATTAGCATTTCTATATGCTTCCTGCCAAGAAAAACCACTGAAAATAACTACTGTATCATCCGCATATGAATATATAGATCCATTAAATTTTTCTAAATTTATATGTAGCAAATCATTAACATATATTAGAAATAAAATAGGTCCCAAAATTGTTCCTTGCGGTACACCTATATCAATATATTTGTATTCACTAAATTGATCTTCAATTTTGGTCATTTGCATTCTGTTACTAAAATATGATTGGAATAATTTTAAAACTATACCTCTAACTCCAATAGTATGTAGTTTGTCCAAAAGTAAATTATGTAATAATAATAGTATTATTATTATCATTATCATTATTATTATTATTATTATTATTATTATTATTATTATTATTATTATTCTACGGTATATTTATTAATATCCTTATAAAATCTTTGAAAAGTAATTTTTTCACAGCCATCCAATTTTTAACAAACAAGTTAAATTTCATATTGTGTCGGCTTCATTTTATTACAAGGTCGGTACTAGGCGGTAGGTCTCTCTATAATAAAGATAGCATTGTTATAATTCGAACGTGCCGCAGGACCAAGCACTGGGATCATATTGAAAGGGAGTAGGACTATGCCTTATGTCGATGTAGATTTTATTACTCTGACAGTGAAAAATTAGAGAAGGGAAAACGATTATGGATAAAAAAAAAATACTCTAATCTCAATATGTCATTTTTATAAGTTCAAGGGAGGGTTCAAACCCGGTAACGCACCCTCTTGCGTACGTTCAATCTTTAAAGTACCGTGTACTTTAGTACTGAGACGAAATGTAGGCCTATTCAATTAAGATTTTATAGCGATATTTCGTTTTCCATCCATCTCCGGTGATCCCGGGCCAGGTCGATGGCATTTAAATGTACTTAAATGCGACAGGCTCATGTCAGTAGAATTACTGGCATGTAAAAGAACTCTTGCGAGACAAAATTCCGGCACACCGGCGACGCTGATATAACCTCTGCAGTTGCGAGCGTCGTTAAATGAAACATAACATTTAACTTAGAGAGCATGATGAAAATTGTTCAGATTGTCAATTAATATAGATAAATACTTACTTACTTACAAATGGCTTTTAAGGAACCCGAAGGTTCATTGCCGCCCTCACATAAGCCCGTCAGCGGTCCCTATCCTGTGCAAGATTAACCCAGTTTCTATCATCATACCCCACCTCCCTCAAATCCATTTTAATATTATCCTCCCATCTACGTCTCGGCCTCCCTAAAGGTATTTTTCCCTCCGGTCTCCCAACTAACACTCTATATGCATTTCTGGATTCGCCCATACGTGCTACATGCCTTGCCCATCTCAAACGTCTGGATTTAATGTTCCTAATTATGTCAGGTGAAGAATACAATGCGTGCAGTTCTGTGTTGTGTAACTTTCTCCATTCTCCTGTAACTTCATCCCGCTTAGCCCCAAATATTTTCCTAAGCACCTTATTCCCAAACACCCTGAACCTATGTTCCTCTCTCAGAGTGAGAGTCCAAGTTTCACAACCATACAGAAGAACCTGTAATAAAACTGTTTTATAAATTCTAACTTTCAGATTTTTGGACAGCAGACTGGATGATAAAAGCTTCTCAACCGAATAATAACAGGCATTTCCCATATTTATTCTGCGTTTAATTTCCTCCCGAGTGTCATTTATATTTGTTACTGTTGCTCCAAGATATTTGAATGTTTCCACCTCTTCGAAGGATAAATCTCCAATATTTATATTTCCATTTAGTACAATATTCCCGTCACGAGACATAATCATATACTTTGTCTTTTCGGGATTTACTTCCAAACCGATCGCTCTACTTGCTTCAAGTAAAATTTCCGTGTTTTCCCTAATCGTTTGTGTATTTTCTCCTAATATATTCACGTCATCTGCATAGACAAGAAGCTAATGTAACCCGTTCAATTCCAAACCCTGCCTGTTATCCTGAACTTTCCTAATGGCATATTCTAAAGCGAAGTTAAAAAGTAAAGGTGATAGTGCATCTCCCTGCTTTAGCCCGCAGTGAATTGGAAAAGCATCAGATAGTAACTGACCTATACGGACTCTGCTGTATGTTTCACTGAGACACATTTTAATTAATCGAACTAGTTTCTTGGGAATACCAAATTCAATAAGAATATCATATAATACTTCCCTCTTAACCGAGTCGTATGCCTTTTTGAAATCTATGAATAACTGATGTACTGTACCCTTATACTCCCATTTTTTCTTCATTATCTGTCGAATACAAAAAATATGATCAATAGTCGATCTATTACGCCTAAAACCGCACTGATGATCCCCAATAATTTCATCTACGTACGGAGTTAATCTTCTCAAAAGAATATTGGACAAAATTTTGTACGACGTCAACAAAAGTGATATTCCTCGAAAGTTACCACAGTTGGTTTTGTCCCCCTTTTTAAAAATAGGTACAATTATGGACTCCTTCCATTGTTCTGGTACAATTTCCTTTTCCCAAATAGCAAGTACAAGTTTATAAATTTCGCTATATAATGCACTTCCGCCCTCTTGTATTAATTCTGCTGGAATTTGATCGATACCTGGAGACTTGTACTTTTTCAGATTTTCTATCGCAATTTCGTCTTCTGAAAGCGTGGGTTCGGGTATAAATGGCTCAGCAGTTTGTATTTCAATTTCGTCCCGATCATTTCTATTTGGTCTATGTACATTTAGTAGTTTTATATAGATAAATACAATATAATATTTGTTACTCAGTCAAATGACAAATCAATGTAAAATAATGACTTATATTATATGGTCATTAAGTTTTATACACATAAATTACATATTGCAAACGTTTTCGCCCATTCAGGCATCTTCAGGCACAATTATACAATATCTCAATATCAAACTGTATAGTCAATACATTGGTGGTAGACAAACTGTTTAAAATTAATGATGTACAACATCTCTTAATAAAAATGTAATATTACAGGTCATAAAATTAAAATAATATTAAAATTGGAAACAACGTAGTGTTATGATTTAAACTTCATAATATTCTGTGAAACTCTTGTTCATTAGAGTCCAATGATTGATGGGTTATATCTGAAATATATAAATATGAAATAGAAGTGGCAAATTATCAAATTTAAAAGTACGATTGGAATGGATAATGAAAATACTCACGTCGTTTGAACGTGACAACTGTGTAGGTCACTATGAAACATCCTATGTTTGAAGTAGCTATCTGTAATGAAATAATAAATCAAAATTTTGAACAATTTGAAAATAATTGAAAATGTTAATTTATAGACGTACTTACGAAGATGTGGGACGACCTGCTGCTATCGGACCTATAGCTAATATGACGTGGGCGAAGTGAGTGTTCGTGTGAACAACTAAAGCGGAAGGATATTGCGTTGTGATGGAGTTAGAGGTTGTATAGGGGATTCCGGATTTGAGTCAAAATGCTACGTTGTTTCCAATTTTAATATTATTTTAATTTTATGACCTGTAATATTACATTTTTATTAAGAGATGTTGTACATCATTAATCTTAAACAGTTTGTCTACCACCAATGTATTGACTATACAGTTTGATATTGAGATATTGTATAATTGTGCCTGAAGATGCCTGAATGGGCGAAAACGTTTGCAATATGTAATTTATGTGTATAAAATTTAATGACCATATAAGTCATTATTTTACATTGATTTGTCATTTGACTGAGAAACAAATATTATTTTGTATTTATCTATAACATTTAACATGTAACATTCTCCATCTCCGGATAGCCAGCTGTAGGTTTAAGGAATGATATAGTTTTGTTTTCTCTTGCGCTTTTGCAACGTACAGAATGTAAACGATATGAAGTTCCAAGTTGGTTCACTGAACAAGACAGGAATACTTATTTCGTTCAAATTTTAATAATAATAATAGTAATAATAATAATAATAATAATAATAATAATAATAATATACGAAATAACGTCAAGAAGATGTGAATTACAGTCATAGTCCCTTTGAATGATGCCTGAACATAGCTATTAATCCTTTGCGCGTTTGTTTTTTTTTAAATAATGTGTTTAATCTGTAACTACAGTCAGTGTATTGTTATTAGTATCTCTTTGTTGTTGTCTATTGCTTTAAAAAGAATGTGTTTAACTTGTAATTTTAAGTCAATTTTCTACTATTCCTCTACTGCTTACATTTGTTTTTAAATCTTTTGTATTGCCCCCACTATTATATACTGCCCTTCAAGAATTTCGTTAGTTATAAGTCATTACGTGTGTTATTATTTTAATTATTTATTGTACTTGTTCCTGAATCACGTATGTAACTTGTAACCGTAAATCATTGCTTGTAATAACCCTTGATTACTCTTAATTGTTCCATTGTTCATGAATTAAGTATTAATTTGAAATTGAAAGTGAAACTTTGTTATATTAATCTACTATTGATTATCTTTTTAGGTCGTGTATTTACTCTGAAACGGTTAGACATTCTTGTATATCTTTGAATTGATTATTCCTCAAACATCTCATTAATCTTTAACAGGATCCATTCTTTCATTAAGGTGCATTCTTCTACATAATTCATGTGAATTGTAACCTTGACCACAATTTTATATTATAACTTTACTATTGTTTATTGGTTATAAAATATGTATTTTGATGCCAACTATAACCCTAATATACCTCAGGGTGAAATAGGGTTTATTAAATTGGATAATAAAAAAATAAAATAATAATAATAATTATTATTATTTATTTATTTATTTAATCTGCCAGAGCTAAGGCCAGTAGGCTTTCTCTTCCGCCCAGCCAGACTCTAATTCTATTGTAACGTTTATTTCAACTCAACAACAATGTAACTTTATTATCTCAACAATAACTATTCACTCTCTACAATTTAATTTCACTCCCGTCAACAATGGGATTTGCTCTCCGCACAGCAACACAGCGTTCGTTATTGCACTCCACAAACGACAATGACAATTTACTTGGACTATTACGAACGACAATGAACTGTTAATCTTAACTAATATTTACAAAGCACTATTTACAAATCAGAACTATCAGTTCTCAGTTCACAGTTCTTCTAGCTCAGTCACTCGAGTTCACAGTATCTCGAACCACAGACATTCAGAGACAGTCCACTGTACTCGACTCAGGTCCCTCCAACTGCGGTCCACTGCACTCGAACTCGGGTCCCTCCAACTGCGGTCCACTGCACTCGAACTCAGGCCTTCGGATGCTGACACAGTTGCGGACGCACACTCGAGTCGAACTCCGGTACACAAGACTGGCTTGCTTGCTCTGGCTTACTCACTGAATGGCTGAATAAACTGAAAACTGCAACTGCTCAAGTTCCTCGCGTTTATTCTTTTACAACCACAGCGACGTAGCCTGGAAAGTTCGACGCGTGTCCAGAGAAAGTACTCGAACATTCCGGACCCCTCTTCACTCCGCACGCACCAGCTGCGCGCGCAACCTTGTCCTTGGGTCCTTGGGTCCCAAAACAAGGACGACTTAGCCTCTCCTCTCCGCCGCGTTGACGTAATACACCCCCTCTGCCCTTCAGCATGTAGATGCTCCCAGTACCAGCGTTTCGTCTGCCGCGCGCCCTGTCGGACGCGTGTTCGAACCCCGTTGCAGCTGTCACACTATTTTAAAGGTTTGCCAAAAAAATAGTTGTTGAAGACTTGAAAGTATTTTGTTTCTCTTAAAGTAAATAACGGTAAAGGGTTGAGAAGCTCATCTGAGTAGGCTCACGGCGCATAAATCAATAGTAGGATCGGCAACATTAAACAGCTGATATCTCGAGTGAGGGTAAGTCACTTGTAATTAGATTGCTGATGTGCAATATTTTGTTTGCGAACTTTGTGGTAATCCCTTATAGAGGCGATGGTAGTGATTCATCTTTATCGGCGTTCTACGTTTGTTGCTGTTACCCAGACAATAAGATTAAGGTCAGAATCTTATCAATGAATACTACCCATCCTACAAACATGATACTGTATTTTATTAAATAGAAATGTGAGTGTGAAATAAAAAGACGTTATTAAATTGGTTTTTCAGTGGATTGTGCTATATGAAAGGATTATTCGTAACATAGAAATAGACTAAAGTTATCAAAATTAGTTTTGTTGGTTCAGAATACATACAATTTTTTTAATTCTTAATGTGGGCCACAATTGGCGTCACTTTGGGCCAACATTATCCTCGGTGGTATGCATCCGAAATTCGCAGGTTCGAACCTTATGAAGGACATCGGATTTTTAAAGTGCGATGGAGATCTTTAGCATGTCTTCTGAAAGAGTTGGAGCTAGAGGTTCCATAAAGTAGTTTGAAGGATATCCTGCTGTGACTGAGAGGGCTTCAATCAAAATTACCAGCACTTCCTTTATACAGACAGTGCGGATGGATAGATGTCTTCACAAAAAATAGTCCTATAAAGAAACTGTTACATTGTATAGACAGAATAAATTGCAAAAGTGCTCAGAGATGTCGAGAACGATCATCCGAAGGTTGAGAGGACATTTTTGACAAAATGAATGACCCTGAATAATAATTTAATAAGTTCACATTTGTCACTTCACAGTTCATTATTAGCTTAATTCGAAAGGCATTAGAGGTAAATTTTCTATTTTGTAACGCTGGATTTCTTGAAAGTACATTACATTTTCTAGTGGTGTTTATCATTTCAGTGTGCCCTTGTCTTGTCATAATAATAACTAGACTGCTGAACTTAATGCAATTGCATGTTTTTATTGATTTGGCATATTGAAAAAGTAAAAGTGGATCTTTGCCGATCACAGTTTTTACGTTAGAATGAAGTCAGCTTTATTTTGCATAAATGCATATTTTGAGAGATTTCCCTTTTAAATACGTATATATTTTTATTTTGTATATTTAAATCCATGTATTAATATATTTTCTTGTTTTTTTTTTCGATTTATTATCTAATTTCAAATTTGCCTTTAATAAAAATTACAATAATTTCCAAGAAATATACTAATCATGTGGGAAATATACCCAGTAATTAGTTAATTTCTGTTGAGGACACGAAATTGCTGCGACGACGATAGATCCTTCTCCTTAGTTTATAAGTTGGGTCATTTTCCACTGTAACATTTTGCACAGGCCTACTAGTCGTGTAAGTGTGATGTTTCAGAAGCCAGGACGAAAACACTCGTCGCCTAGATGTCATTCAGACTTTCACTCTGATTTCGTAGCACCATACATGAATGTATTTAAACACTTATTGTGCAATTATTGTCTGATCCATTGCTAAGCAAGTGACGCCAGATGTTGAAACGTCTGTAATACGAGGGGGATCCAGGAAATAACGACCGTCTTGTTGTAATAATTAAAAAAATATATATTTATTTGAAAAAAACAAAGTCTGTTACATAACTGAAGCTTCCTTTACTTCTCTACATAATCACCACCTACATTTAAACATTTGTCGTATCTGTTCACTAGCTTTAGAATTCCCGTGTTATACTCCTCTGCCGCCAGTTCATTAAGCCAGGTGTTCACTGTCTTCTTCAACTCTTCATCACTTCCAAAACGCGTACCACCCAGAAAGTCTTTCAGCTTAGTGAAAAGGTAAAAATCGCTAGGAGCAAGGCCTGGACTATAGGGCGGATGATCAAAGATTTCCCAACCGAATTGATCCAGCAATTCTCGAGCTGAAGCAGCAGTGTGCGGGCGGGCACAGATTTTGTGGTAGCCAAGATGTTGCGACACAATTTCACCAAGCAAAGAACGGGAAATGTCAGGAAAGGCAATATGCAATTCGTCGAGTGATGTGCGCCTGTCTTGCAAGATTCTGTCGTTCACTTTAGTCTTCAGGTCTTCTGTGATGAGTGTTGGGCGTCCGGGTCGAGTTTCATCGTGGACATTTGTTCGCCCATTGTTGAACATTTCGCACCATTTTCTCACATTTCTTTCATTCATTACAGTATCACCATACACTTCTTTCAATTGCCGGTAAATTTCTGCAGGTTTCAAATGTCGGGCATTCAAAAATCGAATCACACTCCTCACCTCACAGTCGGCGGGATTATCAATCACGTCGTTCATTTTGAAGTAACACAAAATGCACAATGGCGACTTGTTGCAACCAGTACTCACAACATTATGAGAACACATGTTAAGGAAGCCAGTTGACCTTCAAACAAGGAAGGGGAGTCAGCTGCGCGGCGGGTGTGCGCGAACGGTCGTTATTTCCTGGATCCCCCTCGTATTATACTCGAGCATAAAGTTGCACGTTAAAGTGCAGTGGGTGCTTACAAGCGCAACCCGTTGTTCGAGAGAACTAAGTTGTGTGTTGGTTAAATCAGGCATGGTGAAGAGCGTGCCTTTATCCAGACATTGTAAAATTCCTTTGCAGAACGAAAAGTTACATTTCTTCGGATCAAATTTCTGCACATGCAAAACTAAAATTCGTGCAATAATTTATTATCACAATGCACTGCTCTTTTAAATTGACTGAGCATGCTGGGAATTATATCAGTGGCTTTCCGAATATACGCTACGAAAAGTTTCATAGAAAGAAATTTTTATCTCCAAAAGGAAGCCAAAACGAGCAAAATTGTATTAAAGCTTTTTATACATCTTGATTACACAATTTTTAGCACTGTATCACTTCGGTATATGTATGATAAGAACTTTCTTGTGTTAAATTTTAACTAAACACAATCAAATACATAGCACAAGAAAACGGATACAACCCCAACATAATAGAAAACATAATACGTAAGACAAAACAAAACCACAAAAAAACAAAAGAATACAACACAAACACAAGAACACAAAAAATACATCACACTAACATACGAAAACAAAAACACACACAAAATTGCAACATCATTCAAGAAATTAAACTACAACATCGGATACAGAACAAATAACACTCTACAAAAACATCTCAACACACAAACAAACAAATACAACCAACAGGCGTATACAAACTCAAATGTAACACCTGCAACAACTTCTACATAGGACAGACAGGCAGATCATTTCAAACACGTTACAAAGAACACATCACAGCCATAACAAAATTACAAAACACCTCCACATATGCAGAACACATCATAAATGCCAACCACACCTACAGAGACATCAACACAGATATGAAATACTGCACATACAACCAAAAAGCCAGAAACTCAACACACTAGAACAATATGAAATATACAGACACACGAAAACACACCCCAACGAAATTCTCAACACACAACTAAACTTCAAAACACATACACTCTTTGACTCTACACTACGAACGCACCCTCACAGGAAACAAGAGGCGCCAAGACCAACAACGACCAGTTCTGAAAATGACCCAAAATAGGTCGAAACATGTTAACAAGGTACGTTAAAATTTAACACAAAATTCTTATCATACATATTCCTAAAGATTTTTGTTTAAAATATCTCAAAGAATAACTCCGTGAAATTAACGACATTAAGCCTACTTACGGTTCACCTTGTATAATGCTACGTCTGGCATCTTATTTTCTGTTTTGTCTGGCTTTTAGGTAATTAAAATCCTAGTCCTAATAATGATGTTGACGACATCTTGTATATCTCGGCGGTCTCTTACGGACGACGGGAAACACTAGGGGGGAGGGGAGGAACAATAAGGCAATAGGCTGCAATGTTTGCGGAGGGCAGAGCCTCATTTGACACTCGAGAGCGGAGTGCACGGTACACAGCTCTCCAATAAGTGTTGATGAGATATCCAGTTTCTCGATCTGGCCCGCAATAAAGTTTATCTGCAGGGCGCGGCCCTTATCGGCTGCAATAAGCCAGGCTCGATAAAGATCCCTATCTGCAACAATTAGTGCTGATTTATTCCATCCTTAGTATTGACAGTCTGGTTGTTATAGGGGTGTAGATTCACCTTCTGGACATGTGTCCTTCTGCGTCTTGTTCATTTGTGGTGCGCAAATAGAAACTGAATCGTATAACAAAGTCGTAGCATCATCATCATCATCATCATCATCATCATCATCATCATCAGTAGCTCCACAGCTCAGTGTAGGCCCTACTCTTGTTCTCTGCCGGGATCTTCCAGTTCTTAACCCCAGGATATTTATTAATAATAATAATAATAATAATAATAATAATAATAATAATAATAATAATAATAATAATAATAATAATAATGATTTATTTAACCTGGCAGAGTTAAGGCCATACCACCTTTTATAACACTCAACCAGGAGTAAAACTGCGTTACAAAAAACACTACAAATTTACAAAGTACACTACAATTTTACGCACTAAACTGAATAAGATAATAATAATAATAATAATAATAATAAAATGTAAACAACAAGTAAGTAGAAATCAGACATAATATATAACACACAGAAAGAAAGAAAAAAGTATAATAAAATGTGAACAGCAGGTCAAAATAAATGAGACATACTGTACAAAGTATAAAAAATAAGACAATTATTTATAATAATAATAATAATAATAATAATAATAATAATAATAATAATAATAATAAAAATAAGAATAGTAATAATAATAATGATAATGATAATAATAATACTAATAGTAATAATAAAATAGTGCAGTACAAAGCATACAATGAGTACAATATTTTAAGTACACACAATAAGGAAAATTATGATTATATATAGCTCAACTTATCACATTATAGATATGCCATTATCGAAAAACATGAAAACAAAAATATAAAATAAGTTAAATATCACTAGAACATAAAAAACTGTGAATACGTGGAAACATGCAATACAACACTTGTCATAATAGTAAGTTAGTTTGGCAACTCGTCATAAGATAATTTTCTAATTTGGATTTGAAAGATTTCAATGTTCGGCAGCCCTTGACTTCAGGCGGCAGAGAGTTCCAGTGACGAGAGGTAGCAACAGTGAAAGATGAGGAATACAGAGATGATGTGTGAAGTGGAATTTCTAGCGTGTTATCGCGTTGTGATCGAGTATTAATATTATGATAGCGAGAGAGAGTAAGGACATGTGTTCCTTCTGCGTCTTGTTCATTTGTGGTGCGCAAATAGAAACTGAATCGCATAACAAAGTTATCATCATCATCATCATCATCATCATCATCATCATCATCAGTAGCTCCACAGCTCAGTGTAGCCCCTACTCTTGTTCTCTGCCGTGATCATCCAGTTCTTAATCCCAGGATATTAATTTATTAATGTCTCCATCAGTGTTCCCGTTTCAGTTTTGTCTTCCAAGTTCTCGAATTTCTTCTAGCCTGAAATTAAAAATTTTCCTAACCAGTGGTTCCCAAAATGAGGGTCGTGTAGAGAACAGAGGGAAGTCGCGAGATGTTTTACAAAATAAACCAAAAACACCTTATTGATGTAGGGCTACTTTTGTTTTGAATTTAGAAGTATAAACGTAACGTTGAACATAAATAAGAAAACTATTTCAGTAAAAAATAATTAATGTAAAAAACATATATTTTTTTTTAGAAAGTAGCCTCTCAAATCTGGACACACCCAGTGATATTTTCAAGTTCAAGGAGATTTCCTGCTTTTGTTGTGCCAATCATAGACGAGAGACTTATCTATACTAATAATAAATCGGTAGCCAAAATTTTTCTGGTAATTTTCGATTTTCCAAAAACAATTGTCTTAACATGTATAATTAACCGTCCTGAAACCGAAAATCGCTTTTTTGAAATTTTTGTTTGTATGTCTGTCTGTCTGGATGTTTGTTACCTTTTCACGCGATAATGTGTGAACGGATTTCGATGAAAATTGGAATATAAATTAAGTTCGTTGCAACTTAGATTTTAGGCTATATGGCATTCAATATACACTACAGTACTGTATGTAAAAGGGGGTTATAAGGGGGCTTGAATTAAATAAATCGAAATATATCGCTTATTATTGATTTTGTGGAAAATGTTACATAACAAAAGTTTCTTTAAAATGATTTCCGATAAGTTTTATTCTTTGCAAAATTTTGATAAGACTGATATTTAATGAGATAAATGAGTTTTAACATTAAAATAACATGCCATCTAAGACGGTGTAATGAAATAAAAACAAATGACTTTGTCTTTAAGGGGCCTTGGACAACAACAATCGAAAGCTATGAAACATAGCCTAGCCTATAGAGAATGTTTCTGTGTTTGTATGAAGTAATATCGGAAGCTAAATTAACCGATTTGTATAATTAATTATTACTTCACCATTGGAAAGTGTAGTTTCTCTAGATGGACATAATGCTATAATGTTATTACAGTAACTTCTGAGTGAATCGAGGACAGGTAAGATTAAAATAGCTTCTTATGCACAGAAAACTTGATAGGCTATTTTGTACATTCGTTTCCTGTAGTTCTTAAAACAATAGATAGATATTTCAACGAGCTTCTTCACTATACTGTTTTTTATTTCAATCAGTTGAATGCAATTTTCTAAAAACGGATTTAGTAGGCTATCCATCTTTGAGTTTTTCCGGAAGTACTCATTCAAAGCTGTTCTTTAAAATTCTGCAAACTTCATTGTTTGTAACCAAAAAGAAAATCAGTATTTGTCGTAGTAATACACACCTAAGTCGGCCTGGGTGGCGCAGTCGATAGAGTGTTGGACTTCTGTGCCCGAGGTTGTGGGTTCGATCCCGGCCCAGGTCGATGGAATTTAAGTGTGTTTAAATGCGACAGGCTCATGTCAGTATATTTAGTGGCATGTAAAAGAACTCCTGCGGGACAAAATTCCGGCACATCCGACGACGCTGATATAACCTCGGCAGTTGCGAGCGTCGTTAAATAAAACATAATTTATAATACGCAGCTAAATTTTCTATCAGTTCTCTAACACCCTGGAGTGAATCAAATTTCTTCTTGTCAAGTGATGTCAGTCAGAAATCAAGTTTATTTATAAATCCGTTGGGTAACAGCTCAAGCATTCTTTTCAATTTGTATTGAACCATTACCGCAGCGCCAGGGCGATAATAGTTTGAAGTACTGGAAATGATGTTTATGCTCGACCATGCCGAAATGTAGTAATTATACACCTGGTAGTAGCCCTTTAATGCACCTCATTAAAGTACACCTATTCATTAAAGTTCAGGTGTTCCACCAATCAGAAAATACCATTGTAGCAATATGAAAGCGGAAGTATCGATTATTCTCGGATATGCAATCGAAAGACAATTAGCGAAACGTCACGGAGGCTGGAAATCCAATACTGTCGCAGAAGGTTACGTTCTGTTACTATAATAATTAGCGTTAATTGTAAATAATATTCAAATAAATTCAATTTCTCATCTCGTTTTTCAATTATAAATCAATTTCCAGGTTATATCAATATTAATGTTCATGTTATTCTCTAGATTATATCAAGGTCAATGACATTCGTGCCTCGGAAAAAAATCAATACTTTCGCGTCTGCGCACATCTCACAATTCAGGTCAGTTCCGCTCCTCACTTACATAGCCATAACATGAATACTTATGAATAATTTCAAGTTAGAAATATGGTCGAGCATAAAAAGTCGTATGAAACTTGCCTATAATGGTAATTAAGTCGCTCGTATGAAAATTATGAAACTCGCTTGCGCTCGTTTCATAAACAAACCTACTCGCGTCTTAATTACTACTCCTTTCACTCTTTGAGTCGCTTGAGAAACTTCTTGCCCCAGCAACTAAAACTTACCCTAGTACAAACCCTAGTAATGCCGCACTTCGATTATTGTGACGTTTTGTTAAGTGATCTAAGTTCTGAACTGTCAGTCAAGTTACAGCGAGCTCAGAATATGTGCATCAGATACGTGTGCAACATCCGACGATATGATCACATATCACCGTCCTTCGCAAGTCTCTCGTGGCTCCGACTTAAAGAACGCAGAACTTTACACTCTTTGTCTTTACTCTTTCGAATTCTGCACACCTCAACACCAAATTACCTTTCGTCTCGTTTCTCTTATCTATACTCTAACCACGACGTAAATACCAGATCACTTATCTGTGGCACGCTAAATATACCTCTTCATAGAACATCTTGTTATTCCTCATCTTTTACAATATCCACCTCGCGTCAATGGAATTCCTTGTCACAAAGTATTAGGGGCTGCAAGACAACAAACACCTTTAAGAACAGCTTAAAAGATAACCTTATTAGCATTTCACTCCAATCATACTGATTTAAAATATTACTGACTACACTGTTGCTTTTTTTCTTTAGACATCATCCTGATTGTGCTGCATTTTCAAAATTGTCTCATAATAATCTCTTTCTATTATCTAACATAATTTGAAATATATTAACATTCTATGTATTTTAGTTTAATTCTGCTACCCAGTTTATATCAGTGTTTAATTAATAGTTCATAGTATTTTGTTGTTTAATTCGTAAATAACTCTTGTATACATGTAACTCTCATCTAAATCAATTTGTTGAATTCTTTGTAAGTTCATGCATATGTATATACACTTTTTGCTGGTTGTGTGGAAGAGAAGGCCTTACGGCCTTAACTCTGCCAGCTAAAATAAATCATTATTATTATTATTATTATTATTATTATTATTATTATTATTATAGGCTCGTTGCATAATGTACTATTACATAATGTTTCGTGTCGTCTTTACACCACACAGCCCTACTAGTATTTTTGTCGTTCCGCTGCATTTGTATTTTTCGAATTGGGTTAAGTAGCCGTATGTTAGTGGGGGTCGCAAATAAAAGTCTTGTCCAGAAGTGGGTCATGCCTTCAAAATGTTTGGGAACAACTTAACGATTCTATTGGCATTAAAGCGTTCTATACAGGGTTATTCAATAAAAGCGTACACAAATTAAACAGCAAATAGGCAATGCTCTACAGAACCAAGGAACTTAGGGTCTGCGAAGTCGGATTAAAGAGATAAGAGCTTAAAAATGTCTATCGATATAGCTTACCATTTTCCACATTAGCTGCATTTATTATTTACTTTTCTTATAATTATTGTATACTACATTTATTTAGAATTATTATTTACATTTATTTATACTTATTTGCACATATTTCATTTTTTAAATGTTTTCATATCATTTGCAACTCTGACTTGACAACTTATCGAAACATGTCACTCGAAATGACGGACTCCAACATTTAGTATTTACATTTAGGGTGCTATTCATAGACATTTCGCTAGCCCGCGCTACGAGCGTGCTAAACTAGCTTCGGCTGTCGACTGGTTACTTGTACGGAATGCATATCATATCATATCATATCATATCGCTAACACTGGTTTATGAATACGAAAAACGTTAGTTCGCTGATCATCCACAAGAAGCCCGCGCTAAGAATGTCTATGAATACAGTCCTTAATATTTATATCTAGGCAATCCATCGTGGTTTTTTCTGAGGCCCTGGAGACACCCTATTTGCGGACTTATTTCGTACCAAACAGTGCTAACCTTTAATTTGGGGGCGTTTTCCTCAATTAGTAATGGTTTAGTCCCGTAAGGATTTTCGTAGTTCAGGGTACAAGATAGGCGATTGTCCACTTGACTAAGGTCGGCCCACGCTGTTTTTAGTCCTCAAATAGATCATAAGCCTCAAGAATTGCGGAGTAAAGTAACTTTTATAGTGAAGTAATAAAACGCTGAGATCTGCTCAATATACCGTGACCCATTAAAAGTCACCAGATTCCAACCACATGCTTTCACATATAACTGTAATAAAACTCTTTGCAGCAAAGGCAATCCTGCAGTTAACAGCTCGGTTTTACATCCCCAACAGTAATATTCCTCACAAGAAAACCTTCTTCTTCTTTTTCGCTTTTAATCCATGGAATAGCCCAGAGCAGTGTTTGTGAATCTTTTCTCTTTCAATATTTCCTAAGTACACTCTCCTGTAAAATTATACTTTGTGCTACATGTCCTGCCCATCTCAAACGTCTGGATTTAGATAATGTTCCTAATTATGTCAGGTGAAGAATACAATGCGTGCAGTTCTACGTTGTGTAACTTTCTCCATTCTCCTGTAACTTCATCCCTCTTAGCCCCAAATATTTTCCTAAGCACCTTATTCTCGAACGCCCTTAACCTATGTTCCTCTCTCAAAGTGAGAGTCCAAGTTTCACAACCATACAGAACAACCGGTAATATAACTGTTTTATAAATTCTAACTTTCAGATTTTTTGACAGCAGACTGGATGATAAAAGCTTCTCAACCGAATAATAAGAGGCATTTCCCATACTTATTCTGCTTTTAATTTCCTTCCGAGTGTCATATTTTATATATGTTACTGTTGCTACAATATATTTGAATTTTTCCACCTTTTGAAAGAATAAATTTCCAATTTTTATTATATTTCCATTTCGTACTATGTTCTGGTCACAAGACATAATCGTATACTTTGTTCTTTTCGGGATTTACTTCCAGACTTATCTCATTACTTGCTTCAAGTAAAATTCTCGTGTTTAACTATTACGAAAGAATTGAAATGTCAATTACCTGCACACACATCTAATAGTGAATAGTAATGCCCAGATAACAAAGATGATACTATATATAGCTGAAAAACAAAGTGAACAGCTTTAATGCAAAGATATCTTGAAATTCAAACTACGCACGCTTTGGTCCGTGACAGACGCCCTTAGAGGAATGGAATTCGGTGATGACAATCAAGTGAAAACAAACGATGGGACAAATGTATATGTAGGTGATAAATATTTTGAAAGTGGCAGAAGTCAACAAGTTTTCACGACAAATACATGCCGGAACTGAATTATTTCGATTTGTCTTCTTTTTATTACATAACATATTAGTTATTTATCCAGTGTTTGTTTTACTTTGTTTCCCACATATTTATCCAACATTCTGCTTGTTTGTATTCATTCGTGAAAAGTTTCTCACAATTTGTAAATGAAGTCAAATCTTTTAATTGTGGAACTTCACAGAATGTCTTTTGTGTTACTTGGGTGCATATTAAACATTTCAGTTAGGCGTGTCTTTTGATTAGTAGTTCAATAACATCTATATATATATATATATATATATATATATATATATAATTTGAACTGGTAATGGAGATTACGGAAAACCGGCTGAACGGATTGTAATAAATGACCCCTCAATTTAAAGCTTGGAACCAAAAGTTTTTCAGAAAAATAGTAGTTTTCAGTGAAATGTCAATTTTCCTAAATCATTTTCCTATTTTCCAAAATCCATCTGTCGTCACTTTTGAAAAATATGGCTTTTCAGAATAAAACAAAACACACACTACAATAAACAATATTACACGAAGGCCATGATCTGCAGGATTGCTGACATATTTAGAGTTCTGATGGCGTATAAAAATAATTTACAGGTCTGATTCTCTGGTCTGTAGTTTTCCGAGTACATCTGTGTATTGGATATTGAGAACTACAAAACTTAAGAATGTTTGATGAGATTATTACCATTAAAAATGAAATATTATTATAGTTAATGCAATTATCTGAGTAGATCTATTTGCCACTAATTACACACATTAATGCTATATTGATTATATGAAAGTGAAACCTTTTGAGGTTTTATATAAGTAGACGCAGAGAAAGAATATTTTAAATTAGATCTTTATTTCTATAATTTAGTAAGTAACAGCTATACATATTGTTACTGAAAATTATAAAACTTAACGTAAGGTAACAATAATGTTATTAAAAATGAAATATTTTTATAGTTATTAGTCAAGTGATGTGAGTTTTTTCATATATTTAATGGCAGTGTGACGTAAATATTTAAATGTGTGATTCTCTAATTTTCCTAGGTAGTAATGAGTCATGTTTTCTATTTTAGATGCGTCTTAAAACTAAATCAAAATTAATTTCATATTTCTTTGGTTTAATCGAACCTGAAATTTTCTTAACTCTCACTATGATCCGCAATGACCTGAAATAGCTACTGCATTACTCCCACATGAAAAATTCCCTGATCGTCCTAACATTGTTACTTGTGTTTTCGCATTGAAACTCAAGAACTGAAGGTGGATAGGTTCAAGGAAATGTATTTGGCATAAAAAGCATTCAGAGGGAGTATGTTTCACTATTATGGAAGCAAATAACTTTCAAAATGCCTGCTATTCTTCATTGGAAATAAATTTGAAAAAAAAAAATTGAACTTCTAATGAACTTAGTTTGCAGCCTTTGCTGCACAAGCCACTAGCAAACTATAAATGTAATACCATTCGCAACATAACAAAGGAAATGGATTGTTACAAAGCGTGTAAAATGAATTGAACTGAGTCGACATAATAAATACAGCTGTAACGATACAAACTTGCTGCTGTTTCTCACTTGAATGTTCGTTACTACCGTATCCTGCCCTGCTTTGTCCTCTCGATCAGAAATGCGCCTCGCCAGTCGAACCCGGCAGCTTGCTGTCCTTGTCTCTCGCTCCGGCCGAGCTGTGGATTCTCAAGATATTTGGCAGTGGGCGGAAGCTGTAAATCCTGATACAATATTCTCCAGCTTGTTTTCGTTGGAGTTTGACGAAAATTCCTTGGAATATAATCACAGGTTACACTTCACCGTCTTCAAGAGGAAGAATAGTTTTCACTACAATCTCCTCACTGCCGTACCACGGCAAAGATTCGTAGTATATTATGTCACATTTGCACAGGCACTGGAAACCGATTTCTATAACTACTTAGAAATAAGTACAAGTGTTACGCTGTTACTATAAACAAATCATTACTTTTCATAAAATTTCGTGTCTTATGTTTATACTAGCGTTGAACAGCAATCGAGAAAGCAAGACTAACAGCGCCCGTAAACCCGCACGACAGTACTGCCTACGTCGTTGACTGCTTGTGAGTGAATCATGCGAGTGTTCAAGACATCGGGAGTGGTCAACTCTCCAACGCAACCCCTTGAATCGCCATAGTTGTTTACACCAGACTGAACTTTTATCTGTTTTGGCAACTGTTATATATGTATAAACAATCAAGTAGCCTATTTGAAACATCATCTCTACCTTTCAGTGTATAATAATCCGTTCCCCAACCTTTATTTAATTACTAGGCCCTTATTAAAAGACTAGGAATTGATCCCACAATCCGTTTCGAAATGCACGAGCAACAGCCACAAGAGGTGTGTCGTGAAAAACAAGTCATATATGAGGCTTGTTGTCAGCATCTTGGAGCACAATACCACATCACACATTTGACAATTTTTGGGCTCATGTTCGGTGCCCGTGGCACGATTCCACGAGAAAATTTAAATCAACTTAATTTAAAATTTCTGATGCAACGATTGATGCCATAGGATCTCATGTGTTAAAATCATCCTTAGCTATAATTAGTAATCATTTGTACCCAAGAAACTTTCATTGTAAATGATTTCCTATGTTTTCTTACCATTTAACTTATCTTAATGGTTTTTTTTCTTTCAAATTGTCACATAGTTGCTTTAATCATTGTTCATTGATTAGTAGGCCGATCAATCGAACCCATATTTAGGGCGGCTATTTTTTAATTATATATTATTATTATTATTATTATTATTATTATTATTATTATTATTATCTATACTAATAATAAATCTGTAGCCGAAATTTTTCTGGTAATTTTCGATTTTCCAAAAATAATTGGTCCTAACATATATAATTAACCACCCTGAAACCGAAAATCGCTTTTTTGACATTTTTGTTTTTTATGTCTGTCTGTCTGTCTGTCTGGATGTTTGTTATCTTTTCACGCGATAATGGGTGAACGGATTTCGATGAAAATTGGAATATAAATTAAGTTCGTTGTAACTTAGATTTTAGGCTATATGGCATTCAAAATACATTATTTAAAAGGGGGGTTATAAGGGAGCCTGAATTAAATAAATCGAAATATCTCGCTTATTATTGATTTTTGTGAAAAATGTTACATAACAAAAGTTTCTTTAAACATCATTTGCGATAAGTTTTACTCTTTGAAAAATTTTGATAGGACTGATATTTAATGAGATAAATGAGTTTTAAAATTAAAATAACTGCCATCTAAGGCCGTGTAATGAAATAAACAAATGACTTCGTCTATAAGAGGCCTTGGACAACAACAATCGAAAGCTATGAATCATAGCCTACAGAGAATGTTTCTGTGTTTGTATGAAGTAATATCGGAAGCTAAATTAACCGATTTGTATAATTAATTATTATTTCACCATTGGAAAGGTGTAGTTTCTCTAGATGGACATAATGCTATAATGTTATTACAGTAACTTCTGATATAATATAATGTAATGTAATATTATATAATATAATTTAAGTTATTTGAAGGGTTGAGAACCATAGTGGGCCAAGCGCATTTACTGAATACGTAGAAAACAAGGGTTAAAATTAAGTTATTACCATAATTCAATGGAAACATATAGACTAGCAAGTAAAATAAAGTATACACATTAAATCTGAATGATGTCAATCTTCATTAAACTATGGTTTCATGTAATAAAAATTAGAAACATGTTAAAGGAATTGTCATTGCACCAATGAGTGGTCTCTGGACCAAAATGATCGCATTTTAATTATTTGGATGCAATTTAAATTAAGTAACATATTAAACGATTTATCCTTCTATCAAACACGAATTTTCCCTGGATCAAACGTCCTATTTTAATTAACAATTATTTCTCTGCTCTGCCCTCTCCTTTCTTTGGCGGCTGCTTACTGTATGTGACACAGGCTGAGGAAGCCCCTTTCTCTACAGCACAGGCCTGCTTCTTGTTGCAGGTTATTGCATCCTGTTCACGTTCCTGGCCGCCTTCTCCTGGCTCAACATCATGTGCTTCGACATCTGGTGGACGTTCGGGTGAGTACAGTCGTCCTCGGTGGCCTGCTGGTTGCCGTGATGTGCATTGGATAGCTTTTTTAAGTGACGAAAAATAATTAACAAGGCTTCCTTCGCGAGGGAATGAAGCCAGTACACTAGCTACGCTTAAAATCTATCCCCGACGGAGAGGTCTCCAGGCAAAATGTGCTGGCCAGCTACTTATCTGGCGTTCAGAGGAACCATCTCGCTGTGTCGTACAGGAGTGCCCGAGTGCTCGGAGAGCTTTCACCAACGAGTGACTCATGGCTGTGAAGTGTGCAACAAGATAGAATAATCCCTTTGTACATTAGGGATAAACAGGAACAGAAAGCATCAGGTGGAACTTCCGGGTGCGTGAACCGGGGCGTAACATCTGGAGCACTAACTGCACCTTCCAAACAGACATAAATTTCCCCAGCGTTGAAAATGCTCGTCTGCCTTGTTTATGGATGCTGTTTGCTGGAAACGTTTGCTTATCGCTTTTATTTATTGTTGAGTTAACAACTGACACAGACAGTGTTGCACGAACAGTAATTGATACATTGCAAGGTGCGTTACGGGGATCGGAAGACCACACTCCTTCTTGAACTATGAAGGATCAAGATCGAAAACTTTCTGTCATGAGTAAGCTGCGGATTTATGCCTATGTGCCTATTTTAATCCTTAACCTGAAGGCGCAAGGTTTTAGGTTACGTATCCATTTTATGGCATTGTGAGTATGATATGTGAATACTTATAGTGCCTATAATTGCATATTTCACTAGTAAATGCCTATTTGCTTATGAATGCCTAAAATTTGCCTAAATATCCATATTATATATTATATTTGAATTTTTTTTATCATTCTATCGATTTTTTTAAATCTGAAATTTGTTTCTTTTTTATCCAGCTTAGTGCAGTGACATATAACTATCGATAATTCTGTGTGTTACGTTTTACTGCCACCAGGGTGCGGAGAAATCTTGTAATTTAAAATCAACCAATAAGAAAAATGTGTATTTGAAAGCCGCGTGAATCATTGGTGGTAGTTGACTAAGGTAGTTCTTTTAAACTGTGTATCCGTTTTGTGAGTTTGAGAGTTGAGTATGGAGTTGAGTTTTCTGCTGTAATACGTGAAGTATTGAAAGACGGGAAGCAAGTCGTACACTTAGGAATAAAAAGAGAGGTTACTTGAAGGAAAAACTGAATGAGGTAGAAACAAATAGTAAGAATAAAAACATTCGAGATTTATATAAGGGTATAAAGGAATTTAAGAACGGATATCAGCCAAGGGTAAACGTGATCAAGGATGAGAATGGTGACTTGCTTGCAGACTCTCCATCAATCCTAAACAGATGGAAAAACTATTTTGCGCAACTACTAAATGTACATAGGCCAAATAGAAATGATCGGGACGAAATTGAAATACAAACTGCTGAGCCATTTATACCCGAACCCACGCTTTCAGAAGTCGAAATTGCGATAGAAAATCTGAAAAAGTACAAGTCTCCAGGTATCGATCAAATTCCAGCAGAATTAATACAAGAGGGTGGAAGTGCATTATATAGCGAAATTTATAAACTTGTACTTGCTATTTGGGAAAAGGAAATTGTACCAGAACAATGGAAGGAGTCCATAATTGTACCTATTTTTAAAAAGGGGGACAAAACCAACTGTGGTAACTTTCGAGGAATATCACTTTTGTTGACGTCGTACAAAATTTTGTCCAATATTCTTTTGAGGAGATTAACTCCGTACGTAGATGAAATTATTGGGGATCATCAGTGCGGTTTTCGGCGTAATAGATCGACTATTGATCAGATTTTTTGTATTCGGCAGATAATGGAGAAAAAATGGGAGTATAAGGGTACAGTACATCAGTTATTCATAGATTTCAAAAAGGCTTATGACTCGGTTAAGAGGGAAGTATTATATGATATTCTTATTGAATTTGGTATTCCCAAGAAACTAGTTCGATTAATTAAAATGTGTCTCAGTGAAACATACAGCAGAGTCCGTATAGGTCAGTTTCTATCCGATGCTTTTCCAATTCACTGCGGGCTAAAGCAGGGAGATGCACTATCACCTTTACTTTTTAACTTCGCTTTAGAATATGCCATTAGGAAAGTTCAGGATAACAGGCAGGGTTTGGAATTGAACGGGCTACATCAGCTTCTTGTCTATGCAGATGACGTGAATATGTTAGGAGAAAATACACAAACGGTTAGGGAAAACACGGAAATTTTACTTGAAGCAAGTAAAGCGATCGGTTTGGAAGTAAATCCCGAAAAGACAAAGTATATGATTATGTCTCGTGACGAGAATATTGTACGAAATGGAAATATAAATATTGGAGATTTATCCTTCGAAGAGGTGGAAAAATTCAAATATCTTGGAGCAACAGTAACAAATATAAATGACACTCGGGAGGAAATTAAACGCAGAATAAATATGGGAAATGCGTGTTATTATTCGGTTGAGAAGCTCTTATCATCCAGTCTGCTGTCAAAAAATCTGAAAGTTAGAATTTATAAAACAGTTATATTACCGGTTCTTCTATATGGCTGTGAAACTTGGACTCTCACTCTGAGAGAGGAACATAGGTTAAGGGTGTTTGAGAATAAGGTGCTTAGGAAAATATTTGGGGCTAAGCGGGATGAAGTTACAGGAGAATGGAGAAAGTTACACAACACAGAACTGCACGCATTGTATTCTTCACCTGACATAATTAGGAACTTGAAATCCAGACGTTTGAGATGGGCAGGGCATGTAGCACGTATGGGCGAATCCAGAAATGCATATAGAGTGTTAGTTGGGAGACCGGAGGGAAAAAGACCTTTAGGGAGGCCGAGACGTAGATGGGAGGATAATATTAAAATGGATTTGAGGGAGGTGGGGTATGATGATAGAGACTGGCTTAATCTTGCACAGGATAGGGACCGATGGCGGGCTTATGTGAGGGCTGCAATGAACCTCCGGGTTCCTTAAAAGCCATTTGTAATTAAGTAAGTAAGTAAGTAAGTAAGTAAGTAATACGTGAAGTATACCGCGGAGATACGCCAAATCAAAAGTCATCAGAAGCACTGATATGAAAATACATTGACATTACTGCGTTCCCACTGGTTTGGTCCCCAACAGAGATTGGATCACTGAAGTATTGCCCTATCACTTCATGTGATGTGGAAGGGAGTTTCTCTCGAATTAAGAACATACAGACAATAGACATCGGTTCTCATTACATTTGGAGGAATATTTATTCACTGCCATAATGACATTCCTATAAAAACTAGTGTCTAATGCTACGCTATGATCGTGTTAGCCATTAAGAATTAGAAATTGTTAGTGCCCTTTTTAATGCCTATTTTCGAATTTTGAATGCCTATTTTGCCTGCTTATTTCAACTGTTTTTGGTGCCTAAAAATCCGCAGCTTGGTCATGAGATACTGAGGGAACAGAAGGCCAGGTGACGTAGGAAAGTGTTTGCACAGCTTCAGAATAATAAATCGGTGTCGTGTTGGAAGGACAATCACTCTAATATCAATGGCCTAACCTAATCTTTTTGATGATGACGCCCCCCTTTTTCTCACATTATTTTAGTGCGGCTCCCTGGCCTCAGGTGTAGAATATAGAACACAGTAATGTGAAATTTGGTTTATTTTAAAACCGTCTAGTTTGGAATTAGAGTTCTTTCGCACGTGTATGATGGATTCAGAATTTACTTACAAATAGCTACACTCATGTGATGCAGTATCGCAATACTGGCGGTGTATAGGGTGAACTGTAAGTAACTTCTTTAATTTCAGGGAGTTATTCTTAGAAATGAATTAAATTAAATTAAATTATTGTTTATTTAACGACACTCGCAACTGCCGAGGTTATATCAGCGTCGCCGGTGTGCCAGAATTTTATCCCGCAGGAGTTATTGTACATGCCATAAAATCTACTGACATGACCCTGTCGCATTTAAGCACAGAAGGCCAGCACTATACCGACTGCGCTACCCAGGCCGACTCTTTGAAATATCTCAAACAAAATAGTTTAATAATAGTTAGAAAGCAGAAATACAACATAACATACAGAACAGAAAACACACTACAAAGACATCTCAACACACAAACAACACAAACAAATAAATACGACCACACAGGTGTATACAAACTCACATGTAATAGTTGCGATGAGTTCTACATAGGACAGACAGGCAGATCATTCCAAACACGCTACAAAGAACACATTAAAGCAATAACCAGAGGACACAATACATCTACATACGCCGATCACACAACCAATACTAACCATACATACAATACATAAATGCTGACAAGGAAATCCTACACATACAACCCAAGAACCAAAAACTCAACACACTACTGTGTGTTCATTTCAAAGTGTGTCATGACGTCACTGTTGTGAGTCAGCGATTTGAAGCGAGTTTCAGCTTTTATGTCAGAGAAGTTGCCTATTAATCAAGGCGTTCAATCTGAACTTGAGAACGTGTACGGTGTAACTTGAATGTCGTAGCAACAGATGACGGTCTGTAAAGTCTATGTGCTACCATAAACTCTTTCGAATTGTGTTTTGCGCGGGCAAGTCGTACGCAGGGTATTTGTTATCATCGATTGCGTACGGCAGCATTCCACAACACAAATCAAAATGCTCCGTGTCCATGTTGACCGTCCAAGTTAACAAATACGTAAGTAATCGTCTTAACCCTCTCCCCATATCCCGACAGTAAGAAAAAAAACTCACTTCAGTACGTGTTTCCAAACTGTTCACATTCTTGCCACTACTGGCGTTACCCTACGTATCGGTAAGTAATCTTCAGAATGAACGCCGTGCTTGCTAGGCAACTTCTCTCGCATTTAGGTAATACGCCTCTGCGGAAGTGTAGGACGATTGAATTCTCTAGGCTCATCGGCTAGCCACATGACGACATACAGCGAGCCATGGCACACTTTGAACTGAACACCCAGTAGAACAATATGAAATATACAGACACACTAAAACACACCCTGATCAAATTCTCAACACACAGATCAATTTCAGTACACACACACTATTTGACACCACTCTTCAACACTTTTCAACAATCAAACACACCCACATAACAGGCAGAGAAGTTCGAGATGACGCTGAGATCTACTGGGTGTTCATTTCAAAGTGTGTCATGACGTCACTGTTGTTGGGTCACCGATTTGAAGCGAGTTTCAGCTTAAATGTTAGAGAAGTTGCCTATTATTTAAGGCGTTCCTCAATCTGAACTTGAGAACGTGTACGGTATAACTTGAACGTCGTAGCAACAGATGGCGGTCTGTACGGTCTGTGTGCTACCATAACCTCTTTCGAACTGTGTTTTGCGCCGGCAAGTCGTGCGCAGGTATTTGTTATCATCGGTTGCGTACGGTAACATTCCACAACACAAATCAAATGCTCCGTGTCCATGTTGACCGTCGAAGTTAATGTCAACAAATACGTAAGTAATCGTCTTAACCCTCTCCCCATATCCCGACAGTACGTATTTCCAAACAGTTCACATTCCTGCCACTACTGGCGTTACCGTACGTATCGGCACGTACTCTTCAGAATGAACGCCGTACTTGCTAGCCAACTTCTCTGCCTCTTAGATTATACACCTGAGCTGCGGAAGTGTAGGAAGATTGAATTCTCTAGGCTCATCAGCTAGCCACATGAAGGCATACAGCGAGCCAAGACATATTTTGAACTGAACACCCAGTAGTAGGCTCTGAGGATGGTGCGTGAAGCACTGAAACAGCTGTAAGCCGCACAAACTTACATAATTAACACGAGTAAGTCCGCTAGTTAATCAATTAGTTTAATACAGTTTTGCTCGTTTTTGCTTTCATTCCGAGATAAAAATAGTTATATTTGAACATTTCACAGCGTGTTTTGGGAAAGCCATTGATTTAATTCCTGATATGCTGAATCAGTTTAAGAGAGCAGTGTATTATGATAATAAATTATTAAAAGGACAAAGGTAACAATTTAAAATTCGTCTTCAGAATGAAAAGTTACATTTGTTCAGATCAAATTCCTGCATATTTAAAGGACAAAACTAAAATTCTTTCAATAATTTATTACCATAATACACTGCTCCCTTATTGACGAAGTCAATTTAAGGGTTGGAATGGAAGTTCTGGAGGGAGGGATTATGGCTCAGCACTGCGAATTTTAAAGATATATTGCGCTAACTCTCAAGCTAGATGCATTTGCAAACCCACACCGGCTGACTACACTAAGGTTCGCTGCATACCGGTTTCCAGCAGGTCAAGCCCCTCGTCCATAGGCCAGCCCCCTCCGTGGGTCGCCAGCCGGTGTTCGATGAATGCTGTGGAATGATGACGCAATGGATAAATGTTGGTGGGATAATGTAAATGACTAAAATGGGGGAACGGGAGATCTCTGAGAAAAACCCCAACTGCGATCTTGTCCGCCACAATTACTAGGGCTGGATAAAAAGTAATGGCAACAGTTCGATATTTCTGACCTGGCTTTATTCATAGAGGTACAACATTTACGTACCTTCTATATAGTCGCCCCCCTTATTTATTACCTTTTGCCAAATGTTTGGAAGGCGTCGTACACCATCAGCGCGTCCATCTTTGTTGATGTTCCGTATTGACCGCCCTATAGCACGGATAAGTTCATCTCTGGTCTCTGTACCGGGTCCCTCGCAGTGGTTCTTTCAATTTGGTGAAAAGATCGTAATCGCATGGATCATATCGGGTGAGTACGGTGGATGTTGCAGAATCTCCCATTGCCAGCGGCGCAAGAGGTCCTTGACGGCAGCAGCGGTGTGACTCCTTGCATTGTCACGAAGAATGATGGGATTCTGTACCACCAAGTGTCGTCGTTTTCTCCTGAGGGCTGGACGAAGGTGGTGCTGCAGGAACCTGCAGTAGTAGTCCGCGTTTGTCGTCTGCCTTGGAGGTACAGCGTGGTGCAGTATTACCCCATCAATATCATACTCCACAATGAACATCACCTTCACAGTACTTTGTGTATGCCGCACTTTCTTCGGACGAGAAGAACCTGGATGCTTCCAGTCATTTGATTGACGTTTCAAGTTTGGTTGGTTCGTATGAGTGAGCCCAGGTTTCGTCCATAGCGATGATTCGTTCAAGAAAGTCGTCATCTTTCCTTTGGTACTGGTCCAACAAGGCCTGTGTGACTGCATAGCGGTGTTATTGTTAAACCTCGGAAATTTCATGGGGTATCCAACGCCCTGTAATTTTGCGGTAACCCAGAATGACTTGCAGAATGTGGAGCACAGTTTTGTGACATACTCCGACTTCCGCTGCTAACTCACGCGCAGTCCATCGGCAATCAGTATCCAACAGGGAAGCAAGGAGTTGAACTCTGTTGTCCTTCACGCGGGGTCGTCCTGAACTGCATCCCTGCCTTCCCGGAACGCTTTAACCCATCGTGCCACTGTGCGATATGGCAACGCTGCATCGGCACATGCTTCACGCAATCCCTGAAAACATTCTTGTGCACTACGACCTCGTGTCACTTCAATTTTGATCCAGGAACGTTGCTCTAGTTTTGTAAACGTGGTCTTAGGGCGCTCGCACTATCCCTATGAAAGTCAACGTTCTACACACTGCAGTAGATTGACAGAGTACTGTCGCCGCTGGCTGCACTAACTCATCTAACAGTCCTTGTTCATGTCCACACAGCTGGCAGCTCTCGAACGCACCATCGTCACGTGACAGCAGTGTTGCCATAACTTTTTATCCAACCTATTTGTTATTTTTATTTTTATTTATGTATTTTTCAGGTTAAGGGTTAATCATAGAAAAATTTTGGACTAATGGCAGGGAAAGCGGGTTTACTCCGAAGAAATCCCGCCCAGATCTGTCCAAAGTCGCGTCTGCAGCTTGTTTTGGGATCCTCGCAATAAAGCACTCTCATTGCGTGGTATTTATTTATAACTGCGGATTGTTTGACAGGCAATGCCTCACACAGGGTGGTTCCTCTCACAGAACCCGGCGACTGTAAATGTTATGGCATATAATATCGGCTAAATGACAGTACTTCTTCTTTTATCGTCGTTTCCCAGTTGCTTCGCCTCCCTACGTCGAACAATACCGAGAATCTGGCCTTATCTACGCCACCCATAAAATAAATCATACGGGATCGAAAGTATCTGCACAGCGCTTTCAGGCCTCCCCTACTCTAGGGGTGATGGCTTTTCCTTCCTGGATAAACCAAAACTATCATGTCCGCCGTTTTGCTTCCTTGTTTTACAGTATATCGCTGTCTGTTGTTAAGTAAGTGGTTCAGAGGTTCGCCGGTTCGAACTCGTAGAGGGCGATGGGTTTTTTAAAGGCGATAAGGATAATTAGCATGGCTTCCTGGCGGAGGAAAGTGAAGATGGGTGTCCTATGTAATAGATTTATAGCACTTTGGATAACCCTGTCCTGTTAGAGCACTGCCAGCTAAATTTGCCGGCCATTTTGTTTTATTGAGGAATTACTTGTCAATAAGGTTATTACGTACAATATATTTAACTTTATTTCAATCGGTAATTATGTATGGAATTATAGGATTGGGTAGCTCATTTAAATCCAATTTTAATCCACTTTATTTATTACAGAAGAAAATAATTAAAATAGGTCTTCATAAACGTATTGATTTTCCATCTCAAAATTTGTTTCTAGACTTCAATGTACTTAACGTAAGAGAAATTTATTATATTGTATTAATAAAATTCATACATAAAAATCGAAATAATTTTGAATTGTATTCTCATAGTTATGAAACAAAAGGTATGAATTCTTTAAGATTGTTTGAGCCAAAAACTGCTACAGTATTTAATCATAGTAGTAATTTAGGCCCAAGAATATGTAACAAATTATATTTAAATATCCTAATCTTGTCAATTCTAATAGTTCTAGTATTAAATTTAAAAAGTTATGTATGGATTTTATAAAAATTGAAAAATTGTAAATTTAAATTTATATACTATAATTGCATAGTAGGCATAAGACAAATTCTATTATTATTAATTTCAAATCGGGAATCCGCCCCTGAGCACGAGTTCTACTCTTTCAGGGGCGAGCTAAACTTTTTCTGTATGTATTATGTTACAATTATTAGCAAAATAATAAATAAATAAATAAATAAATAAATAAATAAATAAATAAATAAATAAATAAATAAATTTCTCATCTACGTTAAACTTGGAGGTATAAAATGAGTCTTTCATCGATTTTTATGTTACATGTCAAATAAAATTATTTACTTCGTCAGTAATAATCATGTTTGTATTTTTGTATTTTTCAACTTAAACATGTTATATTATTTATGCTTCCAACTGCCTATTGCACAATATGCTCTGTCTTTGTGGCAGCCTGTTATACAGGGAGCTGTTATCGTTTAGGTAAATAAATAAATAAATAAAAATTAAACTGATACTTTTATTATAAAACTAAACCATTCCATCAATGAATTCTGGCTTCACATTTCAAAATAACTACACTAAAATTTGTCGTGACAAAGTTCCGTATTTTTATGATCAGAAATTGGTCACCCTAATTCGCAATAATGTTTTCCCTGCCTTTCAGATCTTATTCTATAATATACTAATCCATTTAATAGCACTTTCATCCCTTCCCTTCCAGAGATAACTATTATAGGTTCTCTTTGCATTTTTATTTGTAAGTGAATAAAACAAAAAAAATGTTTATTTTGAAATATAATGTAATGTAAGCATGACTTAACAATCCCAGATCAGCCTGTTGTTACACTTTAATGAATTGTCATGCGAAAATAATGGTTAACGGAAAAATTTACATTAGGAATGGCTGTTTAGGAAAATCTACAAGTACGAAAAACTGACGTTGGGAAAGACGGATCCGGAAAAATGGTCGGGTACGGAGCCCAGGATAAGCGTGAAGCGCCTGGCTTGACAAACAAACCGTGCGACAAACAGCAGAGGAAGTCGTTCGTCACACGACGCCCCCTCGTGTTGACTCAGCCTGCTGCGCACTTCCATCCTTCGTCTCTTTTCCTTCATCTTTTGTTTACTCCCTTTTTCTTTCCTTCGTCGCTTTCATCCATCTTTAATTTTCATCCTTATTTTCTCCTTGTTTTTATTTTACTTACTGATCAACTTCGTAAATTCTTTACTTACTTACTTACTGGCTTTTAAGGAACCCGGAGGTTCATTGCCGCCCTCACATAAGCCCGCCTATCCCTATCCTAAGCAAGATTAATCCATTCTCTATCATCATACCCCACCTCCCTCAAATCCATTTTAATATTATCTTCCCATCTACGTCTCGGCCTCCCTAAAGGTCTTTTTCCCTCCGGCCTCCCAACTAACACTCTATATGCATTTCTGGATTCGCCCATACGTGCTACATGCCCTGCCCATCTCAAACGTCTGGATTTAATGTTCCTAATTATATCAGGTGAAGAATACAATGCGTGCAGTTCTGTGTTGTGTAACTTTCTCCATTCTCCTGTAACTTCATCCCTCTTAGCCCCAAATATTTTCCTAAGCACCTTATTCTCAAACACCCTTAACCTATGTTCCTCTCTCAAAGTGAGAGTCCAAGTTTCACAACCATAAAGAACAACCGGTAATATAACTGTTTTATAAATTCTAACTTTCAGATTTTTTGACAGCAGACTAGATGATAAAAGCTTCTCAACCGAATAATAACAGGCATTTCCCATATTCGTAAATTCTTTACTGTGTTATTATGAGAAATTTACCTGACTGATTGGTTTCGAAGTGATATCCTTCATTGTCTGAAGCCTATTCATTTTATTCTCTTTTGTCGTTCATTCTGCTTATCGTTTCTCTTTTCACTTTCTAAGGAAACTACCTATAGTGGGTGCTGCGAAATAGATTTCCACACTTTCGCGGAAATGTAAGTTTTCAGTGTCTACCGGTATCCATGACAACGAAAATGTTGTGACACAGTCCTAAACTATTGGACGGACTGGAAAAAATGAAGCAGTATGCCTTACATCTGAAATGAGCGTACGGCATTTTATGAAGAACTTTTCAGCTAGCCTATAGATAGGTACGATGACTGGAAAACAGTGCATCACAAGTGAAAAGACTGATTTCTTTTCATTATTTATTATATTTTTCTATTTGTTTAAATTTATAATTATTATGCAATCTGTTTGATGATTGTGTATGATTTCCAGTAAAGTAATTCAAGAATAGCACAAAAATATCGTGTCGTATTTTATTTTACTTGCTATAAAATTGATTTTTTTAAAGGGCGGCTTTTTCGTATTTTAAATGTGAATAAAAGCTTAAGGATCCGCACAATGCGTGTAATTACTTTAAAAATCAACAACTGTAATCTAGAGCAGCCGTGGCGAGAACGTGACTAGCGAGACATTGTGGCTCGCAGTGATAGCTGAGCATTTCGCTTGCTTCTAACCTCCGCCAACCCCCACCCTCTCACTCACTGGAGTCAAACTCCGTTCCATTTGTATTTGGCTCTGGACTGTGAGTGGCGTATGTCTCTCTCGAAACCATGTACGAAAGTTCCAAGTAGGATGGGAGGACGCATTTTTTTGCTGACAATATGATGAGAATATTAAATGTATGATTTGTTCACGAGTATTACGAGGAAAACGGTTGTATAACATAAAACTGCATTATACTACATGTTGCTGATGAAACATTAAAAGGTTAAGTGTTATTGTTGTTGTAATCATCATCATCATCATCATCATCATCATCATCTCTGTACGTCGACCCTTTTTCAGCAGATGTAGGAGTAATGCGGTTAGCTCTTCAATTTGAACTCACAGATTTACAACGTAATGTCAGATGAAAGCTAGATGTAAGGACTTGACAAATGTTGAACTTTCAAATCTTTGCCAAAAAATAAATATCCGAAGCTTCGTTCTTTCGCTTGCTCTGTTGAAGCCATGTTCGCTACAACTTACGTTTTTGAAAAATTATTTTCAACAATGAAAATAGTAAAAACCAAATTTAGATCATGACTGACAGACAAATACTTCGTGATTAATTATGACTGGCAGTAAGTGACATAATTCCTGATTTTGAAACTCCGTCGCAGAGACATTCTGAAGACAGTTAATTTCAGATTGTGATATTGTTCATTTCTTGTTCATTTCTTTCTTCGTTACACGTACTAAACATTAGTTTTTAGCCTTGTATTGTATAAAATTATATTTAAGTGCTTGACGTAAGGAAAATGAAAATCCGTTACTAAGTCAGACAGTTGCTTCACTTCCCCTTCGGGTGTCCGCCTCCCTCCATCGGTGCTATGCACGTTGCAGGTTACACAGTCGCTCGGCGCACATTAATTACATTTATGCTTGACCATGCCGGTAGCAGTCCTTTAATGCATGTCATTAAAGTACACCTACTCATTAAAGTACAGGTCTTCAGCCAATGATAACTCAGCTTACATGTGTTCAGCCAATGACAAGTCAGCTTTGTACCGTTATAAAACCGCAAGTATCGATTATTCTCGGATATGCAATCGAAAGAGAATTAGCGAAAAGTCACGGAGGCTAGAAATTAAATACTGTCGCAGAAGGTTATGTTCTGTTACTATAATAATTAGCGTTAATTGTAAATAATATTCAAATAAACTCAATTTGTCATCTCGTTTTTCAATGTCGAATTCAATAATCAAGGTTATAATATTATAATATTATCAAGTTTAGCGGGACTACGTCAAGGTCAATGACATTATTGTTCCTCGGAAAAAATCAATACTTTCGCTTCTGCGCACATCTCACAATTCACGACCTAGAACAAGGTCACTTCCGATCTTGTCAGTTACAAATAAAATGTATACATCTGAATACCGGTAATTTCAAGTTAGAAATATGGTCGAGCATAAAAAGTCGTATGAAACTCGCCTATAATGGTAATTAAGAAGCTCGTATGAAAATTATGAAACTCGCTTGCGCTCGTTTCATAAGTATCATTAGATTAGATTAGATTAGATTAGATTAGATTAGATTAGATTAGATTAGATTAGATTAGATTAGATTAGATTAGATTAGATTAGATTAGATTAGATTAGATTAGATCTTTATTAGCCGAATAGAATTACAAGTATTCATGGCGTCGTCAGTACACAAGAAAAATGACATAACATACAATATAATACAAAAATAGACTTAATTCTAAATAAATTTAACAGTTTAATATTATAGGACAAGCTTGATCTTCAGTCTCCACTGTTCTATCTAGTATCTTCTCTTTTTGCTTTTCCCTGTCTTTTCTTCAACTCTGAGTTACCTGAAACATAAATGGTCAGGGCAGTATCAAGAAACGTTAAATTCTAAAATTTTAAATTTAGATATTCATTTGTGCAAAATGGCATATGTGTCAATAAAATGTTCTTTACCTCTTTTTTTAATTTTCTTATGTTAAGTTCTTTGATTTTCTGTGGAAGTTTATTATATAAATTGCTGCCTCTATGTGATATGCTGTTAAGACTTCTGGTAAGCCTGTGGTAATTCAGATGTATGTTTTGGGATGTTCTGGTGTTATACTCGATTCTTAATTACTATCATTATAGGCTCGTTGCATAATGTACTATTTCGCCACCGCTGATCTAGACTATCAGCCCACATGTCCGGGATTATATATTTCCAAATAATTTTCCTCTAACATAGTTTTTCCTTTTTAATTTTCCACAAATTTACTTTTCCTGACCGAAGTCTTTTAAAAAACCCCGCTTCCACGTAGCTAAGCGTCGGCTGTGTTGCAGGGTGATCCGCTCCAAGCGGCTGGGCGCCGGCTCCAGGAAGCAGCGGGAGTGCCGGCGCTTCGCGGTGTACTCGCTGTACGCCTGGGGACTGCCCAGCGTGCTCACCGCCCTCACGGCCGCCATGGACGTGCTGGACCTCTCGCCCCCCACCCTCAAGCCGGACATGGGCGTCCACTACTGCTGGTTCTCAAGTAGGTCCGCACCCGTGGCTGACTGTGTTATATACCGCCTTCCTTCTGAGGACGAAGTTAAGGTTTTTCCGTGGTTTTCCTAAGGCGCTAAGACAAATGTCGGGATGAGCCCTAAAAGAAATGGGCCACGGACCTGCACTCATATCCCCATTAATCTCCCTAATTACTTTAAATTAATTAACTAATTACATCTCTCCCCCCTCTTCGTAATTGAGCCATCATATAGCGAAATGGCTTGCCTCAAAATTGAGACAATTCAACAAGGCTCATGACAACAATCACCTCCTACATAATAGCCAAATTGGCTAGTCTCTTATACATGAGACAACTCATCTCGCCTAAGGTATTCCGTGGTTTTCCTCAGGCGTAAGACAAATGTCGGGATGAGCCCTATAAGAAATGGGCCACGGACCTAGATGCCCTTCCCCATATATATTCCACCCTTATTATAAACGATGTATGCCCTAGTTCAGAACCTATAAATTGTCTATTAAATATACGAGGTCACTTAATAAGTCGCAAATTGAAAGGACAGGGACCTCTCAAATTGCAGATTAGATTTCACGGCGCTTCTTCCGACGGCCTTCACCTGCTTTGTCATCGAACAACAGATGACGGCGTCTTGCCATTCTAACGGCAAACACCAGCCAACTCCTCCTCGCCCCGTTCCGTGATCAATTGATCAATCTCAGCCCCCCCTCGCTTATGTGGTACCTAAGAGGTTACGTCCAATTTCGGCTTCCCCTTCAAAATTTTCTAGAGCTCCTTCAGGGGAGCAGCGTAACCCGGAGTGAGACTAGTGGCCAACAGGCTTGGAGCTCACATATTTAGTTTTGTACAGCCCCCAACCCCTTGCAAGGACGCGTTTTGCGTACCTTTTAAATTTTCCTCCCAATTATCCTTCGATTTTTCGATTTTTTTTTTTTTCGAGGACGAAGTGCAAACGCGGTGCTTTCTGTGGTTGCAGAGATGACGTACGGCATCGCCGTGTACTTCTTCGGGCCCGTGGTGCCCATGATCACGTGCAACGTGGTGCTGTTCGTGCTCACGGCCCGCAGCTGCTCCAAGGTGAAGGCGGAGATCCACCGCATGCAGCAGAACTCCATCGGCGAGCGCTGCAACCGGCGCTACCAGGCCGACAAGAACAAGTGAGCGCAGACCACATTACAGGACTTGTTTATTCTACTCACTGTATCCTTCATTTCGTCATTTACTCGTCAATTCATTGGTCCATTTACTAACTCATTCATTATCGTTTATCCACTTATCATCCAACCAGAGGTGTACGCAAGGGAGAGGGGGTTACCGGGTTTGAACCTACCCCTTTGAACTTAAAAAAATGACATATTTAGAGTTCAGTATTTTTTTTATTCGTAATCGTTTTTTCTTCTTTAATTTTCACTATCAGAGTAACAAAACAGATCGACTATTGATCAGATTTTTTGTATTCGACAGATAATGGAGAAAAAATGGGAGTATAAGGGTACAGTGCATCAGTTATTCATAGATTTCAAAAAGGCATATGACTCGGTTAAGAGGGAAGTATTATATGATATTCTTATCGAATTTGGTATTCCCAAGAAACTAGTTCGATTAATTAAAATGTGTCTCAGTGAAACGTACAGCAGAGTCCGTATAGGTCAGTATCTATCTGATGCTTTTCCAATTCACTGCGGGCTAAAGCAGGGAGATGCACTATCACCTTTACTTTTTAACTTCGCTCTAGAATATGCCATTAGGAAAGTTCAGGATAACAGGCAGGGTTTGGAATTGAACGGGTTACATTAGCTTCTTGTCTATACAGATGACGTGAATATGTTAGGAGAAAATACACAAACGATTAGGGAAAACACGGAAATTTTACTTGAAGCAAGTAAAGTGATCGGTTTGGAAGTAAATCCCGAAAAGACAAAGTATATGATTATGTCTCGTGACGAGAATATTGTACGAAATGGAAATATAAAAATTGGAGATTTATCCTTCGAAGAGGTGGAAAAATTCAAATATCTTGGAGCAACAGTAACAAATATAAATGACACTCGGGAGGACATTAAACACAGAATAAATATGGGAAATGCCTGTTATTATTCGGTTGAGAAGCTCTTATCATCCAGTCTGCTGTCCAAAATTCTGAAAGTTAGAATTTATAAAACAGTCATATTACCGGTTCTTCTGTATGGTTGTGAAACTTGGACTCTCACTTTGAGAGAGGAACATAGGTTAAGGGTGTTTGAGAATAAGGTGCTTAGGAAAATATTTGGTGCTAAGCGGGATGAAGTTACAGGAGAATGGAGAAAGTTACACAACACAGAACTGCACGCATTGTATTTTTCATCTGACATAATTAGGAATATTAAATTCAGACGTTTGAAATGGGCAGGGCATGTAGCACGTATGGGCGAATCCAGAAATGCATATAGAGTGTTAGTTGGGAGACCGGAGGGAAAAATACCTTTAGGGAGGCCGAGGCGTAGATGGGAGGATAATATTAAAATGGATTTGAGGGAGGTGGGGTATGATGATAGAGACTGGATTAATCTTGCACAGGATAGGGACCGCTGGCGGGCTTATGTGAGGGCGGCAATGAACCTTCGGGTTCCTTAAAAGCCATTTCTAACTAACTAACTAACTAACTAACTAATCAGAGTAACAAAATCTACATAAGGCATAATCCTCCTACCCCTCCTTCAATAATATAATCCCAGTGCTTGGTGCTGAGGTATGTTCGAATTATAACAATGCTATCTTTATTATAGAGAGATCTACCACCTAGTACCGACCTTGTAATAAAATGAAGCCAACATAATACGAAATTTAACTTTTTGTGAACATATTGAAAAGATTGTTTTGACAGTTCTGTAGTGCAGATTTTAAATATTGTGCATTGTCGATTTTAAACTCATTTTAAAAGCGGTATTCACCTGTTCATTAGTTTGAGTTTTGACTTCATTGTGAAACGTTCGTTTAATGTTTTGTGCATTTGACAGTTCATATTTTTAACGTAAATATGTAATAATATCAATAACTATACCATACCGGCAAAATAATAATAATAATAATAATAATAATAATAATAATAATAATAATAATAATAATAATAATAATAATAATAATAATACACAAAATTTAAAATACCGATAATGTAAATTGTAAACAATTTTAAATTTTAATAATGATCCCCCCCTCCCCTTGACAAAATTCTGCATACGCCACTGCATCCAATGACCCATTAAACTACTGGCTAACTTACATATTCATGTCTATCCTGTAGTAGTGTTGCCATCCATTCGGTTTTCTCCCTGACAGATTGAATTTACTGTCTGTTTCTCGGTGTACAATGAATAGTTCGTCCAGACCCAATTTGGCCATTTCTTTTTGACAAAATTATATATTTAGGTATTTTTTCCGTTACACAAGACTTTAAAGTTCTTTAAAGTTACTCTGTATTTTAAAATTATAAATTTTAAGTGTAAAAGTAACCTCTGTTTATTTAATTTTCCCTTTACTAAGCTTTGGATCTGACAATCACTTGCTCTCTCTTGCTGGCGCAACCCCCTTGATTCCTTGCATATCTCACAAGTTCCTACATAAGTTCAGTTCAGCTAGCTTATCGTGGTTTAGTTGCGTATCTAAAGTTACTCACTGTACTGATCACAATAGTGAGAATCGTAAAAATGCTCAAAACACAGTGGAACTTTGCACCACGAACATTTCAGAAAAAAAATTATATATATATATGCTTCTCCTGGCTTAGTTGCCTCATAAGATGTGCCTTATTGGTATCACTTGTGAGGTTCAGACTTGTCTTCGGTCAGTTGACTAAACAACAACAGTCAGCTTTAGAGCTGATCATACATCAACAGCAAACAGAATTCTATAGGAGTGAAGAATTATCAGATACAGTATGTTGTCAAGGTACCTGGCTTCATACCAGCCATATTTAAACATATTCACATATCTAGGAGATGAAAACTGATTATGTGTTACAGACTGCAATTTTATCACATCATCTCTCTGATGCAATATAATATTCGTGCCAAGTAATAAAACACTATCAGGAAACTTCCGAAGGAAATTTTTCAAAGACTTAAAACCGTAAATGTCAAGAGACTGAACAATCGGAGCTGTGTTTTGAAATCCACCGTTTTACCTTCTGGAGTTATTCTTTCTATAGCCTGTCTACCTCGGTAACTGGTCCACGAGTCTACCAAAATTCATTCATTCATTCATTTATTTTATTCCATAGATCTTACATGAGCAATGAAGCTTTGAGATGTGGAACATGTCAACATTTTACAATATTACAATTACAATTTTTACAAATTTTTATAGTTTTACAATTTAGTAATTTTCTACAATTTTTACAATGTTGTACAATTTTTTTACATTTTGGCGAGATGTAGTGAGATGAGGTGAGGTCCGAGGATTCGCCAAAATATTACCCGGCATTTGCCTTTTCGGTGGGGGAAACCTCGGAAAAACCCAACCAGGTAATCAAATCAAAGGGGGTAATCAAATCAAAGGTGTTGATGCCAAGGACTCGCCATAGACCATCCGGCTTCAGTCCCACGGCTGTGGAAAACCTCGGAAGAAACCAAAGTCCAAAGGGGGATCCAATCCAAGCCCGAACGCAGCTCCGGAACAGCAGCCCAGCGAGTCTGCCGACTGAGCTACATCGATGGCTCTACTAAAAGTATACAATACATAGCCAATCAGATTATTAAATTTACAAACGCAAACGATCATTCATAAGTTGAGCTATATTATAATACAAAACAATTTAATTAAATTTAAGGCATAAACAATTCAACCAGTTGTGATATACAGAAATTGATAATACATATCATGCAAACTACTTCAAATTACAAACACAAACAATTTATCAGTAGAGCTATATAGATTACTATTCAATTTAAAGCATATACAATTCATCGGCCAAAACTATACAAATATATACAATACAAAGTAGCATACTTTCACTAAGCTATACAAATTTGTGCAATTAATATCAAGTAGATTAATTCAATTTATAATCATAAACAATTCATCAGTTGAGCTATACATATTACCATTCAATTTACAGTAGGTCTATATACAATTCCTCAGTAGAGCTACACAGACTAGTAATCATTTTAAGAACATATACAATTCATCAGCCAAACTATATAAACATATACAATCAAATTAGTTCAATTTACAAACTTATTTTCGTTAAGCTATACAATTCATATGAAGTAGATTAATTCAATTTATAAGCTTAAACAATTCATCAGTTGACCTATACAGTATACTATTCAATTTACAGTACATACAATTCATCAGTTATGCTAAACAAAAAATACAATACATAGTAAACAGATTAAGTCAATATAAAAACATATTTTAGTTGAGCTATATAAAATTGTACATGTCATTTAAGTAGAATAATTCAATTCACAAGCATTAACAATTCATCAATTGTGTAGAAGGTATGAGTATGTAGAAATTTGGTTAATTCTTTTCTGAACCTTTTCTCGTTGTTCTTCAAATCTTTAAGATAATTAGGCAGTGCATTGAAGACTGTTATACATGAATAGCGAACTCCTTTTTTAAAACAGCTTAGACTAACAGAGGGTAGATGAAGATCTGATTTATGTCTTGTATTAAAATGATGAATGTCTTGATTAGTACTGAATTTATCTTGGTTCTTAATATACAGCATCATTAGGGAAAGAATGTATTCACAAGGTAAAGGATGCTATGATCCAGGGGCGTATTTTGCGTGCTACCGGGGCTCCCGGTGGTAGCCCAAGGAAATTACAAAAGAAAAAGTTTATAATATAACATAATGTAATAATTTTGTATTATTAGTTTTACCATAGTAATTAAAATTAAAGTAATTGTTAGATACATTTTGTGTAATAATAGGGTCAGCGGTAGCCCAAACCCTTTAACCAGTATATGCCCCTGCTATGATCACTGACAGATGGGAAGTATACTTCTTGAAGAGGTGAATTTTCATAAGCTTCTTCGATTTTGAGGGCAATGCATAAACATTTGGGGTCTTAAACATTTCCTTCTTCACGATGACAATAGAGATATGAGACTTATATGAGTGTCAAGTGCAGTGGCGGCCGGTGAGGCATTCTGGTGGTGGTGCCAAAAATGAAAAAAAGGTTTTACGCAAATTACCCTAGTGAAACTGATAATCGCAGCTCTCGTTTACATTATGTTAAATAAAACACATTAATTAAACCAGCTATTTTACCAGGTGTATAGTTAATAATGCATCTAGTAACAGTTACAATAACATTTCCGAAAATAATAACGAAATTTACAGATACAGATAATCAAAACTTTCACAGTATTGTTAGTCAAATACAAATAACTTTTATAACTAATAAAATAACTGGCAAAAACACGAGATAAACAGTGAGATAGATAATAAACGAACACGTTTGCACTTTATTTAACAGGCCGATGAATCCAAGGCAGCGGCCTGAATAACACATGTTCATGTCCTGCACAGATCTCATGTATCGTTAACAAAAGCATCAATACTATAGCAACAGTGTAGCGATATTTAGTTGCCGCAAAATAAAACAAATATTACACAACATTAACAAACAGTGTTACATAATATGAAAAAATATTTATCTTTCTAAAAAGAATCATGACTATCTCAGCATTCAATATAGTTAAACGGATAATACTTTACACATTCAAATCCAAGTTATGTGCATTAGTTTTGAAATGGCAACATTACATTAACATTTGGCGCGGAACTTTAACTTGTGTTTTCGTGCAAGTCTGCGGTTGATGGTTCCCTTCCTAACGTCTCCAACAACCCTGCCATCTAGCGAAATTTCTGCATTACTGTGCTCTAGCGGGCGGAATATTAACTACTGAGTCAAACTGAATTCGGCTCAAAGTCTGCCATAAGAAACGCATATAAACTAGAATCAGTAGCCTTTTGTACAGTGTTATATGGATGTAGGCGGTGCCACACAGAAGTGGCTCCAAAGTCGGAAAAAACGCTGCAAGAGTGCGTCCTGATCTGTGCGCGTGCTTGTTCAGATGAACTACGAATAAAAGTGTAGAAATAAACTATCACAACTGCTTTTTAGGATATTATGTTTTGTTTATTTCACTGGCGGTGCCATGGTACACTGGCACTACCCCAAAAGCCGCCCCTGGTCAAGTGATTATTTCGAAAAATTATATCTCGAAGACTAGGCCTTTTCATATTTCAAATAGAACATATGGGGAAAAATCTTTGTGAAATGTTCCTTGTAAGTACTAAGTTCCTACTCCTGCTACTATTATTATACATATAGTCATCCTTTTACTCATTTGTTCATTTATTTGTACATCCACATAGTCATTCAGTTAATAATTAACTTGCTAGTCCATGTATATCATCGTTGCTCGCAGGCTCATCATGAACGGGAAGCTGTTCGTGGTGATGGGTGTGACGTGGACGCTGGAGATCGTGTCCTCGCTGGTATCGGAGCCACCCTGGATCTGGTACCTGTCGGACGCCGCCAACGCGCTGCAGGGTGCGCTCATATTCGGCATCTTTGTGCTGAAGCGTCGCGTCATCCGCACACTGGCGCTGCGCCTGGGCTTCCACAACCTGGGCACCTTCGCCAGACCCACGACCACGGAGCACCTCACCACCTGCTACGACCCCTACCGCGTAAGGAAGACGTCCAGCATCTCCACCGTCTGCACCACTGACTCCAGGAGTGCCAGGTTCTCCACAGGCTCCTGTAGGTCGTAAGGCACACATGAACACACCGGCAGCTGACATATCCTTCCATTGCCAGCTAGCATTGTATCACATCCTCCGACACTTGATAGGGGCTTTACATCTGACCAGTCACTTGGGCTGGGAACAAATTAGGAGAGAGAGAGCTTTGGTGAAGAACATACCGGTAATACTCGAATGCAAGACCCTTTGCATGTGATTTTTTATTCCGAAGAGGTGAGGATGGTAGATAAGTGAGGCATTAAATGGAAGAAAATGTTCCAAATTACTTGCTTAGGGTTCCATAAAATACGAGAACATCCCTTTTATCGCTAATGTGTCCTGCTGTTCCGAAACAGGTCTTCAGGACACGTTTTTGTCCTGTATTTAAGGGGGCTTAAACAGTAAGAATCTTGAAAAAATTTGAAAATTTTTTTATTGTCTCAATCAGTAGAGTATACTTTTCTGTGTACATTTTCAGACACACTCAGCATGTTGACATGCAGCAGGTGCTTTTTAGTGCTGAATGCAAGTACAAACATGTCCCAACTTTACACTCATTTTCCCGATAATTATTTTTTTTCTGTACAAAAAACCTGATCTCTCAAGAACCGTTTGTCTGATTCCACACTTTTCCTTTGTAATAATCTCTACAGGTTGGACCACAAAGGTTAAATTTTAATGAGAAAATTAGCAACTTTCTAGTAAAAATACATTGATAAAGAAACAAAACTTCTTAAATGCAAATTTTAAAATCTATAAATTTAGTATGAAGTCAGCTGTGATGTTTATTGAGGACCAATTTTTAGATTCTGATCTCAGATTTAAAGAAAATAAGTAGCCTACCTAGTAAATGGCTATCATTTTCTCAGTTTAGGTTAAATCATGTTTTTTGTAAGACAATATTTTTTTCTTGAAAAAATTCAAACTTTCAAACATATTCATGGTTACTAGATGTATTATACATCAAATAGAAGCTAAACTCATGTAGAATAAGTGTGCAAAATTTGAAAAAAGTACATGAAGTGGTAGTCGAGTTATTTAATACTTTGCAAAAAATTGTAACTGCTACTGTATAAAAACCCTTAAGAATAAATTAATGATTCAAAAAACAAAACTGAGAATATCAACTGCTATTTTATTATGAATATCAGTCTCCATTACTGTTGGTGACATTGGAATTTGCTACATTGGTACCGGTAACATTAGAGATGAAACAGAATGCACACAATGCTCCAAGAGTAGTTCACGCCATGAACCCAACTGCTACTAGATCAAACACGGTTCAATCTCACTTAGTTGATGAGATCATGATTGTGAAATAATTGATTAAATGGCGATCTTACTCGTCTTAATTATGTAAGTCTCTGCGGCTTACAGCTGTTTTGGTGCTTCACCACACCATCCTCAGAGCCTACTAGATCTCGGTAGAGCTGAGACGAGATGTTATGGCACCAACCTGCGCTAAGTTTTAAATTGCCGGCCAGCAGGGTAGAGGAGTGGGGGTTGTTTGGGTTACGGTTCTCAAGCTCAGAGCGGCAAGCATATGCGTTTCATCTCTTTCCAAAAACATTCGTCTTATCTTAGTATCACCATTTTCCTACTCAAGAGTCCCAAGGTACCTAATGAAATTACACCCGCTATTCCATCTTTATATTCTTATTCTCCGTCCGAATCAGACGACTGATCTGTGCTGGAATCAGATGTCCCTAAGTTTATGGTAATGCTCTCCAAAATACTGTCCATCACGTGCTCACTTTCAATGTAATTGTTCTCTACTTTCTTCACATAATCATACACTGATATCCATTCTTGGAAGAAGCGATTGCAGAGTCGGTCTCTGCTTATGGGTAGCGGAGAAATTATAGATGAGTCTTCTTATGACTTTCTCATCAAAACTGTCTACAGCTGCAATAATCTTCTTCTTCGGCTGTGATTTTTCCGGACTGGAGAAAGAATCTGCTGTTCCTGCCTCAATATTTTCCCCTTCTTTCCTGATTCTGCCAAGGTTCGCTTTGAAATACCAGTGGCAGCCAGTACTCTTGCACACACGCTTTTCAATGGAATGGTATTCCGTTTACAGCCTCTTCTGACATGAATTTCCATACATTGTATGCTATTTCATGTCCTTGACTATGAACTACTCTATGATTTCACACCTTAGACAATGCCATAATGAGGGCGCTCAGAAGGACAATGTTTTCAGTATTAGCAATAGCGGTAGTAGCAGAACGATCTGAACACTCGGAATGCTAGTAACCAACTAACCCAACACCCCTCCAGTTGAGTGTGAGGGCGAGTCCAAGCAAACGAACTAAAATGCGTCCCTTGCGCCGGTGCCATAACTTCTCGTCCGGGCTCTATCATCTCGTACTTCACTGCCTGTTGTGTGGGTGCTTTTGTGTGAAATAATTTCAGAACACACACATTCTTTGACACAACTCTTCATCACACGAACGCACCCACACAACAGGCAGCGAAGTACGAGATGATGCCGAGATCTAGTAGGCTCTGAGGATGGTGTGATGAAGCACCAAAACAGCTGTAAGCAGCACATGCTTACATAATTAACACGAGTAAGTCCGCTAGTTAATCAATTACTTATATTCAAGTGTTAAAAGTAATGTACGCAAGATTCAAAATGGATTAATTGTATTGTTTTAATCTATTCAAACACAACATGAATAAGCACGATGGAAAACACACACCAAAGCTCAATTTTTAAAATTAGTGCTGAGTGTCTCGTATTTTTTCCTGATGTTTCTGGCAACATTGAACTTGCATATTAAACACATGACGTATTTGTTATAAAGGGTGCGTCAGAAAGAACGGATGGATTTCAAACTATCGATACGCAACGAGGAGAGAGATATAGTGAGGGGGACCATGACTGTTGGATCAGCCATAGAATGCAGTTTCAGTTGAGAACATGGTGTTGGTCTGACGTACAACGTGCTTTCATCGTAAAGACATTTTTGAAAAATTAAGAGTCTGTGATCGTCACTCAGGACTCATTTCGACATCGGACGTCACGCTAGGATTCCAACTCGGAATACAATTTTGCGGTGGGTGGCTTCACTTCGTACCACAGGTTCAACATTAAAGAAGTAATCACCTGGACGAACACGGAGCGCGTGTACACCTGCAAATGTGGAGACAGACAGTAGGTTGTCCGGCCACCTCAACGATCAGCCCGCAAACATGCTATTGCACTGAGATTGTCCGAGGCTACTTCTTTCTTTGGGACCATTTGAAGGCGTAAGTTTGTAAACATTGATCACATACACTGGACGAACTGAAGACAGCGATTCGTGAAGAAATCGTGGCAATTGCACCAGCTATGACTGTGAAAGTGATGCCTATATTGAAAGCCAAGGACATCATATGGATGATGTTGTTTTCCATAAATAAACTGCATGTATTGGTGAATATGTTGATAACAATAAATTTTTGATTTGATGAATCCTTACAATTTCCTTGCCATGTGAAATCCATCCGTTCTTTCTGATGCACCCTGTACATGTCATAACCTGAGCTGTAGTCAGGCACAGTAGTATAGTATCCCGTGTGTAACCTTTGCCTGTCCTCTTTGTCTATCTTCTACACTAAATTTATTCTTTAAAATTTTATTTGAAAACGAGTTTTACCATGATAATTCTTTCGGAAAATATAAAGTAACGCCAGAAGACTAAAAGCTATTTCTTACACAATACGACTGCCTTTGCATTATTTGGTAACAATTAATATTAGATTGGTAAAGTAACAAATACGTGTATCAATCCTTCTTATACATCTGTTGCTGGTGTCACAAAATGTAAGAAAGTCCAGTCACCTTGCAATATTTCTGAGTAGTTTCTGTTAAAATTACGTACCGGTATCAACAAATTTCGTGACGTTGAGATAGTTTTCTTTTAAATTCTCAATCTTAGTATATGACTCCGTGGATTAAATTAATATAGAAGCGAGACAAAGAGAAACAGTAATTTCATGAAATGCTGTTAACATTGTTTTGGTGTTCTTTTTGGGGCTCATTTAATTCGCTCCATATAACAGAGCTCATGTGATACCTATCCCATCTGGAAATTGTACAACTAGAAACAAGATAGAGTATACATTTTGTGAATTTTACGACTACAGCACTGCCCACCCTTTCAAGGGGCATCTCCCTCTGACTATGCTAAATGATTTCTAACCCCAAGCACCTGGTGGTAGGAAGAATGTTTAGGTACAGTACAGGGAAAGTTTTTCCTTTTATTTGAGTGCAAACTCCAGTATGTGATGCGAAATAAAATGCTTAATTTCTACTCTTGAAAATTAAGGCGGGTCTTATATGCGATGGCGTCTTAAATTCGAGTAATTACGGTATTTTACAAATTTAAACAGAAAGTATATAGTATACACATGCAAAACAGTTGAAGACATTACATATCTATAAAATAATAACATTGCATTGATAATAGCCATGTGCTCCTAAGTCCCTGATGTGAAGAAAGTAGCAAATCTTTATCAAGAGATAAGTGAGTCACTAAGAGAGTGAACAAGCAAGTGTGTGTGTGTGTGTGTGTGTGTGTGTGTGTGTGTGTGTGTGTGTGTGTGTGTGTGTGTGTGTGTGTGTGTGTGTGTGTGTGTGTGTGTGAGAGAGAGAGAGAGAGAGGTAAAGAAAGTAGTGGTAGACACATCATTAAAACCTCTCTGAAGGAACTAATGTACAAGAAGTTGATTGACATTGTCTGTGTTATATTTGTGTTGTGATTGCAAAGAAAAGTATTTACAGTAACATTATACACCTAACTGAAGAGTTAAACCTAGATGTTGAAACAAAAGTCAAGATCATTTTCAAAGAAAAAACTGTCCAACTGACACTGTGAGAAGGGTCGCGTGTTGGAAGCCACAGATGCAGAACCTGCCGTACGCTATTATTGTGAGGTCTAGTTATCATTGCTGTCAATGGCCTCTAATTTATGTAAGATTAAAGAGTTGTAATCATTGCAGCCATATAATTTCATTGAACCAATCTGGTGCACAACATGGTAGAGTCAATAATTTCTGAACTGCTGGCCGTGCTTTATTTCTCAGCTTACAAGCATCATATTCATCAGTAATGCCTGTAGTTGTATAAACAACATATCTGATTACATGAAGTGTGTTAGTGTTGGTGGCATCTCAGCAAATGAGCAACAAGCAAATATAAAGCTTTTTTATTATTATTTTATACAAAATGATAATGGAGAATCTAAAAATTTTCCACAAAACCACACACTCCAAAGACCTATTTTCTTGACTTAGTATCTTGTGATTTTTTCCACCCGTATTTCTCTGTGTGAATGTCCAGATTCGCAGGCAAGATTCTCTTAAGCACAGAAAGTTATCACAACGGTGCAAGTCCTTCAGATGACTGTGAACAAAATTCGAGAACTGTTTCCCACAATTGTATCAATTCTGACAGAAGATCTTCATAGCTGAATATGTCACCAGAGTTCAGATTAGCTGTATTGTCTTTACTAAGCACAAGTGTGGCTTTTATTATATTGTGTACCTACTATGTTTGCGAGAAATCATGTAAATAAGGATCTGTGTCAAACAATGAAATATGGTAGGCCTATGCTTAGATACTCTGACAGCTGTAGTGTTATAAACAAAGAGCCATGATAACGCAATGTTGTAGTAACAGTTATACCTCATGAGAAAGATGAAAATCTCCATCAAGCAGAGCTACCGAAGGTGAATATAGTGCTGCTATGAAGAATGTAGGAAGCACATTATGAAGCTGGACCTCAACATCAGAGAAAGTGCAGTTGGAGCTCTCTGCAGAGTTCCAGAACACTAACAGTGAAAAATTAAATTTAAAAAATGCAATTTTGATATTGAATATGGATTAGAGTTAGTCGTTTGAAAGAAGTTTTTATACCGAGAATTAATGGTGAAAATAAACTTAAATTCTAAACGATTCAAAAGGGTGAAGATGCAATGGTGACTAAATTAAGAAATAAGGTTTATAGTCCACCTTTCCCATTGCAGATGAAATGGAAAACATGACGTTTCTACTTCCATTTTCCCACTTCTGTTTTATGTTACCTACATCGATTCCTCTAGTTCGTAACATGCCGTCAGCATTCCAGAAAAGCACTGAAAAGTGTTGTGTTGGTTTTCGTTGTGGGACACGCCATAACTGTAATAGTCCATTACATTATTACATGAACAAATAAATAAATGTGATATTAAAGGAGGATGTATTGGATCGGGGGTCAAAATTAAAATTTTTAAATAATTAAATAATTGATTAAATGGCGATCTTACTCGTGTTAATTGTGTAAGTATGTGCGGCTTACAGCTGTTTCGGTGCTTCATCACACCATCCTCAGAGCCTACTAGATCTCGGCGTCATCTCGAACTTCTCTGCCTGTTGTGTGGGTGCGTTCGATTGTTGAAAAGTGTTGAAATGTGGTGTCAAATAGTGTGTGTGTTCTGAAATTGATTTGTGTGTTGAGAATTTGATCAGACAACATAACAGACATCATAAGGAAGACAAAACAAAAACTCAACAAACACAAAAACACACAAAACACAACACAAACACAAGAACACAAGAAATACATCACACTAACATACGAAAACAAAAACACACACAAGATTGCATCCTCATTCAGAAAACAGAAATACAACATAGCATACAGAACAGAAAACACACTACAAAGACATCTCAACACACAAACAACACAAACAAATAAATACAACCACACAGGCGTATACAAACTCACATGTAATAGTTGCGACAGTTCCTACATTGGACAGACAGGCAGATCATTCCAAACTCGATACAAAGAACACATTAAAGCAATAACCAGAGGACACAATACATCTACATATGCCGAACACATAACTAATGCTAACCACACATACAGTAACATAAATACAGACATGGAAATCCTACATATACAACCCAAAAATAAAAAACTCAACACACTAGAACAATATGAAATATACAGACACACTAAAACACACCCCAATCAAATTCTCAATACACAGATCAATTTCAGAACACACACACTATTTGACACCACATTTCAACACTTTTCAACAATCGAACGCACCCACACAACAGGCAGCAAAGTTTGAGATGACGCTGAGATCTAGTAGGCTCTGAGGATGGTGTGAAGAAGCACCGAAACAGCTGTAAGCCGCACGTGCTTACATAATTAACACGACTAATATCGCCATTTAATCAATTATTTACATTCAAGTGTTAAAAGTAGTGTACGAAAGATTCAACATGGATTTTAAATAATGTTTTTCGATTATATAATTATGAATTTTGCTTCAATCCGTGAAAATTTTGAAATTCGAGTGCAAAATAAAAATAGATATTCAGTCACTTCCAAGTGTCACGCCCTTTTCTCGTCAGTATAATTATATGAACGCCATTGATGTCTCTGAAACTGACTTCTCAAGCATACCGCTATCTCTTTGAGCGCCCTCCATAATAGTTTCTTGCCCTGTGCATTTCTCTCTTGTGTAGTTCACAAATATACCAGTACCGGTACTGAATATTGAAATTATTGAGTAACTACAGTTCTTTATTTTCTAAAACATCAACAAAACAATTATTCATCTTGATTGCACACTATTTCTGATGATGGCTGAAACTAGCCAACTAGGTAATATTACAATTTAGTTTGTTTTAATATATAACAGTGGTTACTGGTATATTAACAATATTCCTAAGTGACAAAAGACTGTTGTCAGGTAAACAAAAGCCTTGCATAAGTTGTAGAAATTCAGAGATGAATCACCCCGACACTGTAGACATTATTGTTAGCATTGTTAGGGAGTATCACTTCTTTCTTCACGTCTGTTGTAATTTACTGCAGTTTTGTTGCTTTTCCAATATGTCGTGACTGTTGTGCATCATGGAAAGAACCCAACGTGAGTTCAGAAAGTTAAAATTTAATTTAAACCATCACACAACTATTGTCAACTATTGTCAGACCATCGGATCTGTGCCCCTTCAGCGCTGTCGTCGTTCTTGGAAAAGTTAACGCCTGTACTCACTCCATTCCACCCGCTTTCCTCCCACCACGTTAAACAGCAGGCCACAAACCTTGCCGAATAGGGATGTTGCCAAACTTCCGTCAAACGGTGTCATAAATAACTGGTCCTCCATGCTACAATATCATTTCTTTCAATCAAAATACATCTTGTATTTCTACATTTTTTAAACCTAAATCCCATGTCTCGAAACACTTTCCTTAGTGTTTCTCTCCAACCTTGGAAATTATTGCTTCTCTCGCAAGCTTCAGTAATTTCTTCAATGTTGAAACTTCTTTCTGAACGGTATAAAATTCTTGTATCTTTCTTCTTAAAATACATCGCTTCATATCATCTACAATAATTAAAAGTTCCCTTGGTCTGTTCTTCCCTGGTGATTCCAGTTTTTCATCTCCTGCACAGACTCCCTCTGTCCTGATTTTCTTTATTAGGAGTTCTGACCTGTCTATATAAATTACATAATATGTTGTATTATTAGTATTAGTTAAGTAAGTAATATTAACACATAATCAATTGAAATAAAATAAGCCTCACCTGTGATATCGGTTGCTCTTTTCGTTGCCTGGTTTATAGGAAACAGATATTGACCTGTTTGTTTCTCTTCATCGCAAAATGCTATTACGTACTTGCTTAATAATATTTCTTTCGCCACTCCGTGCGACAGTATTCATTGTGAGTTGACAACACTGGACTGAAAATGCAAATATTGTAAACTGTCCTCCAAGAAGGCCAAAATTGTGAGTAGTGGGGGACAGAAAGGGAGAGAGATAGAAAAGAGAGAGATAGGACTGCAGGGAGAGAAATGAATTACCGAGGCTGAGAAGGAATTAGGATTCAGTTTGCATATCTTACGGGGGCACAGATCCGATGGTCCGACTATAGCAAACTCAAGCACCAGTCTCCACTTACTTCATCCTGAAAAATTGACCCCATCCGTTAAACAATGGACAACGACATAACTGAAGTGATTGGACATTATGTGTGATCTTGAAAGAAGAGTACCTACCTAATGTGTTGAATATGTTAAACCTTCGAAACGCCGTGTTTTCTGTATTGATCAACAATAGCAAAGATCAATATAAACTGAGGTTCTTTATTATTAATAATTGTTATTTTCATATTATCATATAGGTAGCATTATGATATTAGCATATGCTGTAGTTATTTCATGTTAATATAAGTATGGCCAAGTTCCTGATTATACAATGGTGTATTTGGTGTATTCATACATACATTGGATTATTCATGTTATTCCAGTTTATGTTCTAAAAAAATAAAAATAAAGTTTTCCTAAAAAGATCACAACACTTCTGCAATGCTTCGATTTTTTTTTATTTTCATGCTGAGCCCTGAATTTCATCTTAAAAATGTCGAAAACCTGTTTGTGTGTGCTCTTATGGCTTACAGGAAGGCTTTCATCTAACATTAACTTCCAGTATTGAAAGCGAAACTAACATTAACAATAATAAAACTTATGTTCGGGAAATTATGAAATCTGTGGAGATACATATGTCTGAAAAAAAAAAAAGAAGTTATTTCCATATCATGTTCCATTGCTAGAGTTTAGCTGTCAGATGGAACTACTTAAGGCACCAGGTAGCAATTATTATTCTATTGCTGTCTGTGGCAAAAAAGTGTCATTTTTTAAATTGTAATATTTTCACTTCTGTCAAGAGGAGATAACCGAGAGCCGCTCGAAGACCTGCAATACACTACCGGTATCTGCAGAAGCATTGGAGAGCACGAATGCTAATGGCTTTATTGCTAGATGCAAGGCATTGAAACAACAACAACAACATATTTTCGTAATTGATTAACTAGCGGACTTACTCGTGTTAATTATGTAAGTTTGTGCGGCTTACAGCTGTTTCGGTGCTTCATCACACCATCCTCAGAGCCTACTAGATCTCGGCGTCATCTCGAACTTCTCTGCCTGTTATGTGGGTGCGTTTGATTGTTGAAAGGTGTTGAAAAGTGGAGTCAAATAGTGTTTGTGTACTGAAATTGATCTGTGTGTTGAGAATTTGATCGGGGTGTGTTTTAGTGTGTTTGTATATTGTATGTTCTGGTGTGTTGAGTTTTTGGTTCTTGGATTGTATGTGTAGGATTTCCATGTCAGTTTTTTGAGCTATGTGTGATGTGTTTTTATGTGTATTTGTGCGTATTTTGGTGTGATCTGCTGGTTTAAACATATGTGATTGAATGGATGTTGTGTGTCAACACACTAGAACAATACGAAATATACAAACACACTAAAACACACCCCGATCAAATTCTCAACACACAGATCAATTTCAGTACACACACACTATTTGACTCCACTCTTCAACACCTTTCAACAATCAGACGCACCCACATAACATGCAGAGAAGTTCGAGATGACGCCGAGATCTAGTAGGCTCTGAGGATGGTGTGATGAAGCACCGAAACAGCTGTAAGTCGCACAAACTTACATAATTAACACGAGTAAGTCCGCTAGTTAATCAATTACTTATATTTAAGTGTTAAAAGTAGTGTATGCAAGATTCAAAATGGAACATATTTTCACTTCTATTAAAGATAGGCCCTGAAATTTTGACCATCCATTAAACACACCTTTTTTAATATAAAAATGTGGGAATTAATCCCATGGTGTGTTTATTTATGATTACCAGATTTTTAAATTATGAAGTGCAGAAAATGTTTCAACATGTACCTACCAAATAGATACCATTATCTCATTATGGTGATGAATTGTTGTATGCATATACATTTTATGGAGCTCTATACATCCAATGAAGTCTTTTTATAGTATTTTGTAAGAATTTTGAATAAAAAAAATAGCATAAAAATTGATATGTCAAGTATAATATTTTTTTATATTTAATCTGAATACAAAAAGTAACAAAAGTCTTTATCGGCTATGTCAAATAAAATGTGGACAATAACATATAAAATTTAGAACCCCATTTGAATAGTGGTTTCTGAGATAATGATACCTATATATATGCTGAAATATATTTTTTTTTCTGTAAACTTTATGATTTAAAAATTTGATGATCATAAACAAACTCCCAGAGAAGATTCACTCCCACATTTTTATATTAGAAAGATGTGTTTAATAGATAGTGAAAGTTTCAGAGGACTATGAGAAGTGGAAATATTACATTTTAAAAAGGATGCGTTTTTAGCCACAGGGTGCAATAGAATTACTATCTGATCCCTTTAACTGAGAAAGATATGAAGAAAAAATATGAGATCCCAGAATTAGAATTTAACGCTAACATTAAGAATTTAGTATTTTAAATTATGAAATAAAATATTTTTGGCACAAAATGACTATGTGAAACCATTACCAGGCATATAATTTCTGAAGTGAGTAAAATAATGATTACTGTAAATAGTAGCAGTTACCTAGACTTGCAATGCTTTCATCTGCGATGATTTTATTGAATCACTTGCTATCATGTGCATCCATTTCTTTGGAACAATACGACTTATAAACATTAATAACATTCCCGACCTACAGCAATGTCTTTCAGCAATGACAAATCTAACTTTTGAAACATTAGTTGATCTCGCTATACTGGAGAATTAGCACGGTCACTTTGAACCGTGCCATTACGTTTAGCACCAAATTTAAGTAAATACACAATGTCACCAACATAAGAACATGACGTTGGTGTGTGGCGTAGAGAAATTTTTTCTCTCTCTGTCTACCTCCTTCGTTCTGAACATTATTGAGAGATAGCACCACTGTTAGCGACAATGTGTATTTGCGTAAATATTGCGAGTAAATTATGACGAGTGCCTTAGATGAGAGGCTCGGGACAGAAACAGTTTTGCTGTGGCGCATGCGAGGACCTCTCATGCAGTGGGAGCGTGATCCTTACTTGAATTTATTTTTGCGTGTACTTGCAGATTAAATGATTGAGATCCCTTCTTGCTCCGGTTACAGGCCTTGCATTTACGAAGGTTATGTTATGTTATGTTAGGTTAGCTTAGCTTAGATTAGCTTAGCTTAGGTTAACTTAGGTTAGGTTAAATTAGCTTTGGTTAGGTTAGATTAGTTTTGGTTAGGTTAGCTTAGCTTTGGTTAGGTTAGGTTAGGTTAGCTTTGGTTAGGTTAGCTTAGGTTAGGTTAGCTTAGGTTAGGTTAAATTAGCTTTGGTTAGGTTAGATTAGTTTTGGTTAGGTTAGCTTAGCTTTGGTTAGGTTAGGTTAGCTTTGGTTAGGTTAGGTTAGCTTTGGTTAGGTTAGGTTAGGTTAGGTTAGCTTGGTTTGGTTCGTCCATGTAGTAGTTAAAATTATATAATATGACAGTTTTTGATTCGTAATATTGTTAAAAAATAATAGGCCTATAATGAAAGCGGTGAATAATTTCATGGTCCTTAAATTTTTTTTTTTCGTAAAAGGCTAGGTATTTTTCTATAGGCCAGAAATAAAACAGCAACGCCGTCATAATTACGTACTTTACGCTTTGGCGAACATTAACTGGAAATTTACTTTCCGTCATTTTAATTGTATTCCGTGAAACACATCTTTTTTCCTGTTAATTTCCTTGTGATAACCTAGTTTATTATCTTATTACATCTTCATTTTCATGTAATGCATTCAAAAAACCGCCGTTGTACTACATAAAACCTTGAACTTGACTAATGGAGTGAATTATTTAAGAATATAGTCGCGAATTTGACTCCACCATTTCGATTATATTTTGTTTGATACGGCTCGGTACGGCCCGGTGACTAGTGGCCAGCAAGTAGAGTCGACTATCGATATTGGTCTGCCGTGCGTATTATCCAGTTGTTCCGTTGATCTTTTAGGATATCCAAGAATGAAATTAGGGCTATGTGGGAGTTTTATTTTGAGTTCTTGCTCTTTAAGGGGAGAGGATGGTATTTTTTGGTGAAAAATGTGTAAATTTAAAAAAAAAAAATTCTTTAAACTACTCTGTGATATGTGTGGAATGCATAGCATAACATTTTGTGGGTATCTCAAAATCTGTGCGTCAGTGGCTAACCATGACAATATCTTTGAAAATATTGGAGTGCAAGAGGTCAAATGACTTTATTGTCAAATGCCTGGCATTAGAAAACAACAACAACATTTTGTGGGTATTTGTGCCCTTATCGGATGTTGAGTCGCCATTTTTAAACTTCCTGCATTATGGATCTTTAAATCACTCGCCCACTTTTATTGTTGTTTGCGGTAAATTAAATTATTTTTTTTTTCTTTAAAATACCCTTTGATATGTGTGGAATGCATTGCATAACATTTTGTGGGTATTTGTGCCCTTATCGGATGTTGAGACGTCATTTTTAAACTTCCTGCGCTATGTATTTTTAAATCACACGCCTGCTTTTATCGATTTCCAGTAACTTCATTTTTTTTGCTACATTGCCAGACAAAAATGGATATAATTTCTGAACTATTAAAGATACATGCATGAAATTTAGAACACACATTCTTTAGACTATTAGGAAACTTTTGTCTGTAACAGAATTTTATTAATTGATTTTATTTTAAAAATACGTCCGTTTGTTTGCAAGAAAGGAAATTAGAAAATTGTTATTAAATTTTAATTGTTTATTTTACAAACGTAGGGACTAATATCAAAATTCTGTTACAGACAGTTTCTAGAACATGCTTTTGCAAATACATTGCAAAAAAACTGTTTGAATCTATCTTTTAAAATAGTTTAGATATATTGGTTTTAGTACAATCTTGCATTGGGTATATTTTTTTCAAATTTGGGCCCCCAAATAATTTTTTTTCCAAATTTTTTTATTTGGTTGAGTTGCCACAGCTATTAGCTCCCTACATACACAAAATTAATATTTTACACCAAATAGGAAAAAAGTTTTAAAAAATACCATCGTCTCCCCCTTAAGTAATTTTTGTTTCAAACTGTTTCTCAAGTTTTAAATTTGTCACGGACACTCAATGCTGCATACCATTGCATGTTTCTTGGTAGATTTCACTTCCCTTTCTGTCAATAAATCTGCACGCTAACCTTCATGCACTCCACCATGTGCTGCAACTCATTACATAATAATTTTCTTCTTGAAATTTGGTTTTCGTTCGGTTATTTTGCGTAGGCATGTCTTTGATTTCAGTTGTTTTTGGAGTCGAAACATTCAAATTCAAATTTATTTACAATTTACATTTGAAATGAATACATATGAATAGATACCCGAAATGAGCATATGCTTGTGCTCGGGTACAGTCCAGTAGTCTACATAAATTTTACAGAGATCAAATAATAATGCTCATGATAGAAATAATAGTAACAATAATAAAACTATACTTATTACTATACTTATTGGCTGTTAAGCAACCCGGAGGTTCATTGCCGCCCTCACATAAGCCCGCCATTGATCCCTATCCTGAGCAAGATTAATCCAGTCTCTACCATCATATCCCACCTCCCTCAAATCCATTTTAATATTATCTTCCCATCTACGTCTCGGCCTCTCTAAAGGTCTTTTTCCCTCCGGCCTCCCAACTAACACTCTATATGCATTTCTGGATTCGCCCATACGTGCTACATGCCCTGCCCATCTCAAACGTCTGGATTTAATGTTCCTAATTATATCAGGTGAAGAATACAATAATAATAATAATAATAATAATAATAATTATAATAATAATTTATTTATTTATTTATTTATTTAGAATATTAACGTGCAAAAACAACAGCACAAGGCCAATTACAGTTTTGCACAATACAAAACAGAACAAAACAACAAATGATGATGAGAATGAATGATAGAAAATGGCAATGAGATGAAATACAAACAATATAATGGTCTACATCAATCATTGATCAAATAATAATTATAAAATTATAAAATTAGTACAATGAGAATTGAAATAATGGAATAGTCTACATGAATCAATAGACCAAAATGCAAGAAATATATGGACAAATAATTATTAAAATTAGATCAGTGAGTTAAAACTCAAAGATATACTACACATTAAATGGATCCAAGTTGAATCCATGCAAATTAGCATAATAATAATAATAATAATAATAATAATAATAATAATAATAATCGTGACAGAAATGATACAAAGATTGTAATACAAAATAATTCATTAATAATAATAATAATAATAATAATAATAATAATAATAATAATAATAATAATAGTGATAAAACAAAAATATTTACAATAATAAAATAAATACTAAGACGGATAAAATAAAATATAAAACCACTAGCGAGAGTTAACACAACTTAAATAAGCATATAATAACCAGAAAAAAATGACGAACTCGAAAATCAACAGAAAAGTTTGTTGTATCGCAGATGACAGCAAGCGCTGTATTGACATTGTGTTGTGCATTAATGGTAGTAGGGGGAGGGGAGGGGATGACATGATGACTAATTTTAAGTACACCACCACCGTTATATTTATTGCCCTAGTTGTAGTGATGCACACATTTCTTTCTACTTCTGTAAATGTGAAAGAGGTCGCATGTCTCAGCACCATGTTCACAATCTTGTTGGAAACATTCTCCTGTTGGGAACTGTGTGGGAAGAGTATCTCCTTTCCTGTGCGGTCTCCATTCAGTTGTCTGTGCTATTCTACTTCTCCTTTTCTTACTTTTTTTCTGGATTTGATTGCATGTAAATTTTGTACGTGTTGTATTGCATGTAAAGTGTGTGTTGCTTAGGAATCAATTTTACAATATTGTTATCACTGGATTTTACTTGCAGGTTCATTCTCCAAGACAAGCCAGAAACCATCAGACTCGAGGACAAAGTAGGGTGCAAATAATGAAGAGAAGGGTGCAGTTCTTCTCAAACATCAGAAATCATGACTCTCAGAAAATATCAACACAAGTTTGAGACAAGTCAGTACTAGGGCATGGCCGCGCAAACTATGGCCCATGGGCCACAACCGGCCAGCCTTTGTTTTGTAAAAACTGGAAATTGTATATAAAATTACTAGCTATTTTGGAGTTTTATTTCTTGAACACGACTGTTTCAGAATATCTCGACAGTGAAGCCTGAACGCAGAGGTGAGGTCGCTGAGACACGTCACAAATTGGCAAGTTTGTTCACTTTACGAAAGGAAATCTGAAAATTTCTTGAAGAAAAGAGTCGCCTGTGTGAATTGTTAACTGATCCCGATTTGTTATAATCCTTAGCACTTCCTGTTGATTTGAACACAGTATTACAAGGAAAATGTAAATTAATCGATGTTATTCAGAAGTACAATAGATAAATTTCTGTGAAAAATTAGCGGCTTTTCTACAAATTCTATAAGTTATCCTGAAACATCTTTCATAGTGATTATTTTGTGGAAGTTATTAAGGATATTTATTAAAATATTTGTAGATTTTATTAAACGGGTTATATCAGCTGCTTGTCTATGCGGATGACGTGAATATGTTTGGAGAAAATCCACAAACGATTAGGGAAAACACGGAAATTTTACTTGAAGCAAGTAAAGAGATAGGATTGGAAGTAAATCCCGCAAAGACAAAGTGTATGATTATGTCCCGTGACCAGAACATAGTACGAAATGGAAATATAAAAATTGGAGATTTATCATTTGAAAAAGTGGAAAAATTCAAATATTTCGGAGCAACAGTACAAATATAAATGACAGTCGGGAGGAAATTAAACACAGAATAAATATGGGAAATGCCTGTTATTATTCGGTTGAGAAGCTTTTGTCATCCAGTCTGCTCTCAAAAAAGCTGAAAGTTAGAATTTATAGAACAATATATTACATTACTGGTTGTTATGCATGGTTGTGAAACTTGGACTCTCACTTTGAGAGAGGAACAGAGGCTAATGGTGTTTGAGAATAAGGTGCTTAGGAAAATATTTGGGGCTAAGAGGGATGAAGTTACAGGAGAATGGAGAAAGTTACACAACACAGAACTGCACGCCAGTGGCGGTTCCTATATATGAGCACAGGAGCATGTGAACACCTTAAAAACCAACAATAATCATACATATTACTGTATTAATATTATTACATCTATTACTTTCCAATGTGCAATGACGTTCCTATATTTTTCGTCTCGAGAGAATGTCCCGTTCATGTGTCGTGTATCTTTAAATTTCCATTGGACAGGTTGACAGCAGCTCGCACAATTTTTCTCTAGCAGGGTGAAACAGCCTGAGGCGAGAATATTTTCTGGTTTGTTCCAATGGTTACAATAGCTCTGGCTCGCACAGGTCTGAACGTGCTAGTGACAGAGAAACAGAGATGTTCCATCTCCCTTGGGTCTGGCATCCTGTTCCTTTCTCCCTCTTTCCTCGTTTTCTCTCTTTACTCTTTCTTTTCAAAATACCGTTACGCGCGGGTGCTGATTCTGTTGTCTTTTGTTCAGCAAAGTAAGGAAAATACAAGCTGCAACGGTGCGTATTGAAAGTTGAAACAGTAACACTTGAAGTTTGGAGACGGACGTGTGTGAAATTGTGTGTTAAATTAAAAGAGGATTAAAACATTCCTCCGCACCATGACAGAAGACCGATTAAGTACATTGGCTATGTTGGCAGTGGAAGAAAACTTGTTAACGACATTAGAGACTTCAATAATAAAATTATTGATAAATTTGCATCTCTCAAAACTAGGTGCATGGAGTTTCTCTACAAATAAATCTAGATCTTCAACACCATCTACAACAGCAGTGAAGGTGAGTCCTATGAATTAATTTTACTCTACCCTTGTTTAATGGTTTTAATTTTGGTTTATATGCGTAGATTTGGTACATGCATATTAGAACTGGTTTATCTCTGACGTGTGACTCAGCTATACGAGAATATATCAGTGTGTTCATTACTCATTTTTTTTATGAACACCCATCCAAGAAAGGCACGAGCCGCCACTGCGGCACGAATTGTATTCTTCACCTGACATAATTGGGAACATTAAATCCAGGCGTTTGAGATAGGCAGGGCATGTAGTTCATATGGGTGAATCCAGAAATGCATATAATTGAGTGTTAGTTGGGAGGCCGGAGGGAAAAAGACCTTTGGGGAGGCCGAGACGTATATGGGAGGATAATATTAAATTGGATTTGAGGGAGCTGGGATATGATGATAGAGAGTGGATTAATCCTGCACAGGATAGGTACCGATGGCGAGCTTATGTGAGGGCGGCAATGAACCTTCGGGTTCCTTAAAAGCCATTTGTAAGTAAGTAAATAAGTAAGCAAGCTAATGCACCAAGACAGAAGTAACAGATGTGCATTGCCTCTGACACTCTACCTCCGTCTGCGACTATATCCCGTAGTAATCTAGTGAAGTGATATAAATTAACTTCGGAAAGTGAAACACCTTCGCTGATTATGAACTTCCGAAAACTAAAAGAGATCTCTTTATAGCTATTACATTTCAGCCAATTTTTATTTCAAGAAATTAGGCTATCACGTTCCGTTCATGAGTAGGGCGTAAAGTATTTTGTTAAACTAATCCTACAACGAAGGAATTTCTCTGTTCTAATTGCAGCATCCATAATGTAACCATATAAGGCCAAAGAGAATGTCCCCCCTTATATAGTCAATCATACACATGATGGAGGGGATATTAAAATATGTGATGGTTCGTCTTTATAACATTCAGTACAAACATGTCAGTCCTACGGAATTTCACGTAAATATTAATATAATTAGAAAATGACAAATTTAACTATACGTTTCCTCTCCTGCGTCCCGAACGTAATAGTTGTTCAAATATAACGCATTTAGAAATAATATTCCTCGCGCACACTCATTACGACGGTGGTGCCATGACCTCATTTTTCAGCGTGTAGAGTGCAGCACTATACCGCCGGGTGTGGTAGTCTTATCGTGAGTCACCATTAGTTCGAAGAAAGGTGATACGTTAAGTAAGGTTGTGAATAAAACCTAGGTAAGAAATATGAACATTTTTCATTAGTATATTCAAACAGAGCAGTGCAAGTGGTAAGTGATGGGTATATTGTACATTTACGTGCTGAGAAATGCGAGAAATTTACGTAACAAATAATTGTGATGGTTGTCATGGAAGTGACTCTTGTGCCAGTGACATTATTGCGACACATCCGTTTTTCACGTTTGTAGAGGAATTTCATAGAAATTCCGGATCAAAATCTGAAAGTACAGGTGTAGGTAGGTATAATTCACAGGTGAATTCACGTGTAAAAATTCAAATTTTACAGAAGCATGTGCTTAGGTCAATGATCGAATATGGATGCCAAAAACCTTGCTGTGTAATAGATTGAGATATTGACAGCATCTGGCTTACATGTTGTAAATGGTAGATAATGTGCTTTTATTGTGTTGCAAAACTTAAAGGAACTTGAAACTACTTCGTAATGGTATTCGTATAAAGTGTGTGTTGGAAAACGTAGACTACGGTACCTATCTAAGAAAATAGGTTAGGAAACTATTATGGTTTATGTTTAGCTACAGCCAGAGAACTACCCGCTTTAGGAAGCTACAGCCAGAGAACTTTCTGTTGGGTCTTAACAATGCATGTTTCTTTTAGAGAATGAAATTCAATGTTCGTTGGTTCTGAAATGTTTGTCTTCACATGGACTGGTGCGAGTAGCAGTATTCTTGCTATTAGTTTTAGTGCATAACTACGTCATTTTACGTTTACATATTGTGTAATGAACGCGGATAAGTGTATAATTTTTTCCAATGTTTCTCAGCACCCATTCAGTGAATCGTGCTATGCCATATCGAGATAGATGTGAAGATGAATTTCCCTTTCAATATTCCATAGATAAAATCTCGGACTTAATATAGGCTAATTCCATAAAAATTCCTAACATAACGTTGGTTTTAGGCCTACATTGAAAGCTAATGGAACACGTACACTTACCTAAAGTAGAGTAATATAATCTAACCTATCTTTAAGTAATCTAATCTAACCTAAACTTAACACTTTTGCACCAAATCCTAAGAAATCTAAGCTAACATAAAATATCACGTATTTAACTTTAACGTACCCAATATGAATTATCTTATAGGCCTAGCTAGCTACTAACTTATTACAGTAACCTAAGGTAACAAAAATACAGTATATTTGTGTTGTCAGACAGAAAAATGGCATCTCGCAAGACAACTAGCCGCCGCACGACCACAAAGAAGCGTGCGCAGCGAGCCACGTCCAACGTGTTCGCAATGTTCGACCAAGCACAGATCCAGGAGTTCAAGGAAGCGTTCAACATGATCGACCAGAACAGGGACGGCTTCGTGGACAAGGAGGACCTCCACGACATGCTGGCGTCGCTTGGTGAGGAACTGTCTTCTTTCACTTCCTATTCTAATTTTCTTTCCTTCATTTCTTTATCTTTATCCACTTTTTTCCTTCTCTGCCTTTCTCCATTTCATATCCTTCTCTTTCCCCTTCCATCTCTTGTCTTTTGTGTGTCATTATTTCCTTTTTCTTATCTTCCTTTTCAATATTTTACAGACGTGGACAAATTATTAACAAAATTGACGATTTTTATGATAATTCTATTTACAAAATTTGACTTTTCAATTTAGACTACAGTTGACAATTTTGCATATTTCTATCATTACAGTAGATAGAATTATACAAAAATGTCAAATGTAGGCTATTCTAAATTGAAGAGTCAAATTTTGTAAAAAAAAAAAATATATATATAATAAAATCTTCAATTTTTCTAATAATTTGTAAATATGCAAAAATGTCAACTGCAGTCTAAAGTGAAGAGTCAAATTTTGTAAAAATATAAAACACAAATCTTCGATTTTTTTAATAATTTGGAAATACCCAAAGATGTCAACTGTAGTCTACATTGAAGAATCATATTTTGTAAAAATATATAATAAAAATCTCCAATTTTGCTAATAATTTGTCCACGTCTGTAGTTGTCTTCTCATTCTGTTCCTTTTTCTCGTGTTCTCTCCTCTTTTCTGTCCATTGTCTTCTTTTTCTCTTATCTCACCCACTTCCCCCCTCCCTCTCGTCCAAGCCCAAAGTTTTTTTTGTTGGGGTCGTCTTCGAACAAAACTTCGAAGGTCTCGCTCTGCATTTTCCCACTCACAGACAAACATTATCATGAGGGCAGATAAAAAGTATGTTTTTTTCTTCCACCATGTTAATAATGTCAAAACAAATGCTTGTACAAATTTTGGCCACTTGAGCACAATTATGAGGGCCGTAAAAAAATAAGTTTACAGAAAGAAAACACAATTTTTATTGAAAAAATTTATTGGAACAGGTAAAACAACTGTTCAGCTATTTTGTAACATATTCCTCACTGGAATTGAGATATTTGTTATACCGTGGGATCAACAAAGAGGTGCAGATGGCTGTCACACACTGGTTGCAATCCTACACGGCAAATTTCTACGACAGAGGGATACAGAAGTTGGTCCCACGGTATGACAAATGTTTCAATTCCAGTAGAGAATATGTTGAAAAATAGCTTAACAATTGCTTAAATCTGTTTCCAATAAATCTATCCATGAAATTGTGTTTTCTTTCTGTAAACTGCCCCAGAGAAACTTATTTTCTTCATGGCCCTCGTAATTGCACTCGAGTGGCCAAAATTTGTATAAACACTTTGTTTTGACATTATTAACACGGTGAAAGAAAAAAATTTAACTTTTTTTATCTGTCTCTGTGGGAATGTTTGCTTCTAAGACTAAAAACTAAACAATTAATGAATGTAGTATTTCAGTGACAAAAAAAAGTCTTAACATTTGAACAAACTGACGAAAAAGGAATAATAGTGATTATATAATTATATTTTGTGTTCAAGTAAGTCTTCGTTCTTTAATATGCCATTAATAAGTTTATGCAGGAACATTTGTTATTAGTGATGCAGGTGTTAAAAGTATGTTTTGTATTTAAGAATATTTGAATATTTAATACATTATTTTGTTTGTTATGCTCATTTCCACTATTGCCCTGAATTTTAGTCCAGTTGGATATTATTGCTTGAATGACAATATCGGTACCTATTGCAATACAGCATTACTTAAGAGATGTGACACACATTGTGAGAGAATTCTACTGCTTGTGTTTTTTGCCATCATAGTTGAAATTCTGTGACGAGCTTGCAGGGGATGCTTGCACCAACTTCATGCTTGGTGATAAGAGAATTATACTGGGTTTCTTTTGGGTAGCTTTCAGGATTGTAATTGGTTTGAGTTCTCCATTCTTAGTTCCGGTTTTCTGTCGTTAAATCGAAATTACGTGTTGGCAGTTTACACCCACAAGCTTCCTACCTGACCATTTGGCAGCTTCTCATCTCGAAATAGTTGATATTAATTCGCAAAATAAACACGAATGTCCAAAGATATCCCACATCAAGCATTCATGGGGAGTAAACACTTCGAGATTGCAAGGTCGTCTTGGATGGTGTGTAGGCAAGCTGATATTAATTTATAAAAACAGGAAGTGGACACTGCTGTGGTGATATTTTAAGATTTTATGTGCTTGTTAAAAGTAGCACATGGTCAAGAGACCAGGTGACCTGAAAAGTTGTTGCAAAATTTCTGTGAATACTGAGTTGGAAATGTACTTCATTCAATATATTAGGGGTGGAAATGTTACAGTCCTAAGCCACACAGACAAAATTTTACAGGAGAGCATGTTGAAGGTTTAGAGTCCAATGCTATTAGATGTGGTACCATACTTTCTTTGGCGTATACTTACGTCATTTGTGGAATAATTTTTATAATATTTTAGTAGTAGCTACCCCATGTGTAAGAAATCAATCAGTCAATCTTCTTAATGTATCCAGCTGTTTGCTGACAACATAAAGTCCTCTATAGTCCACTGTAGTCTATTCAGTTCTTGTTTTTCATAAGAAATGAGGGGTATTTTGATCAGTGTTCATTATAGATGCCTGTTGCTAGTAGCCAGGGGTGGGGTGTAGTCAATATGTACTGCAGGGCTGTGTCTTCTGCAACTGGTACTGATGGTTTTAATTGACTTCTTTTGTGGTTTATGGATGGGCAGTATAGAAGAATGTGTTCCAGATCTTCATCATGATTATCACACCACAGACAAGTAGGATTATCAGAAATGTGAAATCGGTGTAGGCACAATTGAGTGACAATGTGACCTGTTCTGGCTCTTGTTAAAAATGTTTGAACATGTCTGGGCAAGTTTTTGTACATTTCCAGGTCATTTGGTATTTTTCATTTGGTAAAATTTTTCCTTTGTCAGAAGAGAGCCAATTGTTTATCCATAGGTTTGTAAAATGAGACTTTACTGAAGCAAAAGCATTGGATAGAGATATCACTTGAAGAGGTCTTGGTTGCAAATATGTTGCCTGTTTTGCAATATTATCGACTTTCTCGTTTCCAGGTATACCACAATGACTAGGTATCCATTGAAATGTTATTTCCTTTTGGAGTTCTTTTAGTTTACGTAGTTGTTTCTGAATTGGAATAATTCTAAGTGCATATAGGTTTGGTACATATTTAATTATATTAAATATAGCCCCCTTGGAGTCGGTAAGTATGCAAATAGATTTTTCAGAAATTTGAGTAACACACTGAAGAGCAGCATCAATAGCTAGCAATTCAGTGTCAAGACTGGAGGAGGATGAACATGGTATGAAATAAGAAATGGTATGTGTAAGAAATAAACTCTTGCAAAAAAATCATTTATCCATAACCATAACGAAAAACATGCCTTTATTAAATACTTTTGTGTTTGTAAAGTAGGCTTTTATTCAACATTACTTTATTCCACTAGTGAGATAAAGACTTTACCTCACAGTTTTTACTTTATCTCACAGTTTGAACTTTATCTCACAGTTCATTATTATTTTCTTAGTACCCGGGCACACACATATTTTTCCATTCAACTATTACTCAAGAAGTTAATATATTAGTTACTAGATGTCACTACCTCTACTTCTTTATTACCATTTCTTAAATATACATACACTCCATCTCCTTCTCATTTCTCTATCTAATACGTCGTAATTTATGTATTGCATCCATATCTAATATGTATTTTTTTCTTTTAATTTGTAATAATTTACCTTTTGGGAAGCGAGGAGACTTGAACCTGCGAAGTTGGGTTTACAGGATTTTATAATTTTATAACAACACGTGTTAGTCAACTGAGCTAAACAGACACAATGATTAATTACGTTTTAATATTCCTCTTAAGATTACAGAAGTAAAATGTGAAATTGTTTTAATCACATTAGTCCCGTGAATACTTCTAAATAATCCCTGAAACTTCAAAAAGATGAAAATACACGTTTAAAATGAAAAAAATATATATTGAAATTATATAATTAATTATAATTTGTTATTTATCCAACGCCTTAGATACCGTTCTTCACTAATCATGGCCTCCTACATCATGACCTACCTAGTACACGTATCGATTCTAAAATCCATGCCATGATATGTGATTATATGAGGACTTATTTTCAACATATTTTCTTTCATAAAACAGAATTTTTCGTTATGGTCATGGATAAAATTACGTATGGTACTTGTGAGCGTGATCTTCATTGCGCTCGGCTGACTCCTCATGCTTAAATCTTTCCACTCACGCAATAAAGATGCACTTACCTCACAAGTACCATAAATAACTATTTTGTTAAAGTGTGGCTTTGGACTGTCTCATTCTCACCCCTTCATATTGATCCTTTATATCTATTCTGTGAACCCTGTACCATTCTGTGTGCTGATTACCCATGTGCTGTTGCCCCTAGTTCAAAGTTTTTGTTTGTGAAATGGGTTCAGCCATTACTGCCCCTTTTCATTTGAATGCTAAGACAGATTTTCAACTTCTTTTTTTTCTTTCTTTGCAATATATTACTGTATTGTGTTACTGTAAGAAAAGACGTACACATGGCTTCAATTAAGATTTGTATTGGCTTTCCTAGTCTCCATAGGCCACAGGTTGTCCCTGCAATGGCACATCTGTGTCATTTTTCTGCAGCAACTTTCTTAGACATAATATAAAAGGCATTGCTCTCAAGCGTTGTGATGCTGTTTTACAGGCAAGAACCCAACAGACGATTACTTGGAGGGCATGATGAACGAGGCGCCCGGCCCCATCAACTTCACCATGTTCCTCACACTCTTTGGTGAACGCCTGCAAGGCACGGACCCTGAGGACGTCATCAAGAATGCTTTCGGCTGCTTTGACGAAGAAAACAAAGGAGTGATAAACGAGGAGAGACTCAGAGAGCTGCTGACGTCAATGGGAGACAGGTTCACCGACGAAGAGGTACGTATTCACAACTGCAACAGGAAATGTTGCACACAGAGAATTTGTTCCATTCAACACTACTTACAGGGTTTTTCAAAAGTAACGGATATCTTTTATTGTTCATATTTCAGGATGTCTGCCAGTAACGAAAGTAACCAAAAAGTAACTAATTTAAGCAATTGTAAGACTAGTATCCCTTGTCATAAATCCATTTCGATGATGTTGAGGTGAAAGTTCACAAGTATCAGTTTAAAAACTATTTAGGAGAGCTAAATAACGAATTATGTATTTTATTCTATTTATTTTTCATGAGCAAAACACATGACTTCATAGTGTAACCTCGTTTTCATTATTAGTAAAAAATCATGATTCAGTAAAATGCTGATCCAGTACAAAGAGGGATGCAGTGTTTTATCAAGTTACATGAGTGAGAGTCACAGATCTAGGAATTGTTAATTATACCAAAAAATAATTGTCTGAGGTTTAAATCTTTTTACATACACATAGAATGGGCATAACCAAAATAATATGGTGTGAAATCTCAATTGTTGGGGGTTACGTTCTTTTACAGTACTTTAACACTGTCATCTTATTACACATTAGTGAATGAAAGCAGTGTCTTGTATATTTAACACTCAGGCTGCTTTCAAATGCAGATTTAATGAACATTTATGAAAGAAAACCGTACAGTTTACAAATGAAGTCACGTGTCTTTATTGTATTGTAGAGAATACTTTCTGCTGGCAATCTACAGGACAGAAGTTCAACTTTTCATTCGGTTGCATATTAAATTATTTAATTTATGTATGTCTTTTAAATAAACAGTGGTGTCATTCACATGATAAAAAGAACTGACATGTTACAAACGATGTGGAACATATAATGGGAAAGTACATGTTGACAACTTGCTGATATTTTTTATGAAACTTGTAGTTTGTAATAGTAGTATAAAAATTTCGAAAGTAATCCCAATATATAAAAAAGGCAATAGAACAAGTCCAAGTAGTTACAGACCAATCTCTATCATTCCTGCGTTATCTAAGATATTTGAATATGTAATTTTTCAATCAAATTTATGATTATTTTGAAAATTAAAATCTCTTTAGTACTAACCAATTTGGCTTTAGGAAAAGTAAATCAACAAATGATGCAATTGAGCTTTCAATAACGGAAATTTTAAGAAATTTTGAAAATAGGTCACCAGTTAATGCTACATTCTGTGATCTCACTAAAGCGTTCGATTGTGTTGATCATAATTTAATTTTATCAAAATTAGAATTTTATGGTATTCGAGGGAACACACTAAATATTTTTAGAACCTATCTTCATGGCAGAAGTCAATTAGTTGCTACAGGTGAAAATTGGTCAAGTGTCACCACTACACATTATGGGGTTCCACAAGGCTCAATAATTGGTCCTCTGTTATTCTTAATAGCAATAAATGACCTTCCAGAATCATTAAAGCAATAACAATTATGTATGCAGATGACACTACTTTCCTATGTGCTTCCTCTGCTCTAAATCAATTACATGCTCTCAACAAAGACACTCTATCACAGACGGCTTTATGGTTTGAATCTAATGGTTTCTTGCTTAATCAAGAAAAAACTATCAACATAACTTTCAACCTAAATTATCTAATAAATAAGGACAGCAGACTCAGCTACACAAAATTTCTAGGACTTTTTATAGACTCCAGTTTAACATGGGATAAGCACATCGAATACATATGCACAAAGCTATCAAGTGTTTTATATTTGTTAAAGAAATTAATGACTCGTGTTTCTCAAAATTATTTAAGACGTGCCTACTTTTCTTTCTTTCAGTCGATAATCTGATATGCCGTAATTTTCTGGGGAAATGGAACCAAAATTGTAAGAGTCTTGATTTTACAAAAGAAAGCCATTAGAATTTTATGTAAATCAAACTATCTGGAACATTGTCGGCCACTTTTCAGACAATCACGGATTTTAACAATCATAAATTTGTATATATTATATGATCTAGTACTTTAGCTCGACAAAACATCGACAATTACTCATTAGTGGCCAATATACATGATCATGAAATTAGAAATAGTGAACAAATTAATATTCCGTATTGTAGATTACACAAGAGCAACACAAACTTTTTAATTATGGGGATGAAATTATATAATAAGCTCCCCAGTCAATATTATAAGTTACCAATCAATAGCTTCAAAACTAGATTTTACAATTGGTTATTAAATAATCCTTTTTATTCTGTTGCCGAGTTTTTCAACACAGATTTGTATGAAATTGTATTTTAATAAATAAGTTTAATTGCAATTTAGTTAGTTTTCTTTAATTTAAAAGTTTCAAATTATTTCATGTTTTCATTGTATTATTTAAATTTTATTGTTTCTTTTATTAGTATTTTTTAAAATGTTGTTGTTTTCTAATGCCAGGCGTTTGACAATAAAGTCATTTGACCTCTTGCACTCCAATATTTTTCAAAGATATTATCATGACCAGCCACTGAAGCACAGATTTTGAGGTGTTCCGAATCCATTTCTTGGTTTGAGTAATTTTTTAAAATGTATTTATATGTTTTTCAATGTATTCTGACGAAGCCTAAAACTGTATGTCTAATGGCCAAATAAATTGAATTGAATTGAATATAAAAAAGTGGACGCTGCTTGCAGGTGGACGAGATGTACAGGGAGGCACCCATCAAGCACAGCATGTTCGACTACATCGAGTTCACGCGCATCCTGAAGCACGGGGCCAAGGACAAGGATGACCAATGATGATTGTGCGGCCCAGAGGACGTGCCTTAATCGAACTCTTCCTCCTAAGTTTGTACTTACACAGCGCGTCCTTGTCTAGGATGCTTGACAAAAGGTTTTATGTTTCATACTTTTTTTTTCTTTCCTGGTTTCCACAAGGGACCATAACCTTGTATCTCTTTCTACTATATTTATATGAAATATTCGAAATTTAATGTAAAGTAAAACAGTTTGTAGTAATTTGAATCTATATTCATTCCAAAATGTGGTATATGTGTATAGAAGGATCCTGTGCATTGGTATTGCTGTTTGTGCTGGATTTTGTAAGCGTATTTTATATTGATCATCTTCATTTTGTAGAATATATAAATTGTATAATTAAATGCAATGCCACCTCGTGTAGTGCATACTAATAAACGACTAGATAATCACCAGCTTTTGTTTTCATTGCCAGTTCCGTAAAGGTTAGGTATTAAATTTCTACATCTCCAGGTCCAGGGTGGATAATTCTTTAATTCAGAATAGCTATTATTACTATTTAATACGAGAAAAATTCGTACCGGCACTGGGAATCGAACCCAGGACCTCTCAGCTCTGCGCGCTGAGCGCTCTTTCCAACTGAGCTATGCCGGGACACGATCCACGGCGCGGGCCGAACCCCTCTCGTAATGCTTTTATGGCCTTACTACCTGCATTTGAGACGATACAAATCATATATGCAGGAGTGCATATTTTAAATGACTTTGTATGTATGTATGTTTGTATGTATTTATTCACACTGCAATGGGTATATACCCAGTGACAGTGGTAACTAATTACACTCAATAATGACAATAATAAACTTATTAATTAAAAATACAATTAATAATAATACAAATAATTAATGTTAACAATAATTTATAATAATAATAACAATAACAACAACAACAACAGGGAATATCCTAAATTAAATGAAACGATCACTTAAAATAACATTTAAAATAAATCTAATTTGTATCTTAAACCTAAGATCGAACTAAAACCCACGAATATGATATGTTCATATCTGCACAAGTACCTTTCAACATTACACTCATTTCGCTGTCAACTCACTCACTGCACTGGAACTACGACACATTTCACTGATTCTATCCTGATTTCACTAACACTTCAAAAACATTTCACTGTTGAAATACTTTGCACTGCCACTATAAACTATAAAGCTTCACTGACAGGAACACGTTTCATTGACACAGCACACTTCACTGACACAACATAATTCTTCACTGATACAACACTTCAATAACAAAATATCATTTACACCCTTTAAATACTGTGTATAATTACCGTCTATTAGTAAAGTCCTTAAGCCTATTTTTAAATACATTTTTGGTTGTTGGTAGAGCCTTTAGTAAGTCTGCAGGTAAAGCATTCCAGTCCCTGATAGTACGATTGAGAAAAGAAAACTTTCTAGTGTCGTCTTCTGCCTTCTTTCCCTCAATTTATATGAGTGGTCGTTCCTTGAAGAGTAATTTGGCGGATGCAACCTATTTTTTATTTCTCTCCAGGCAGGCTCACCTCTGTATGTTTTGAACAGTGCGCATAATCGAATTCGCGTTCTCCTGTCCATGAGTGTGTGGCCATAAAGTGCTCATTCCGATTACGGGGCCTTGGATGAGTCCCGTATCGTTATTTTTCGTCAATGAGGTGGGCGAGACCTCATACAAAAATGAATATGTGATCAGAATAGCTAACTCTGCATTTTATATCGTTACCAAAGAAAGCTAGCAGCACCTGCTGGTTTGGACACTTCTTTGTTTCAAATGCCAATGAAGTAAACATGTATGATAGGTCACTGTTTGACCGAGTCATTATGTCGACCTTGATTTCCCCCAGCCGTTCTGTAAAGGCTAGTTGCTGGAGTGTTAAGCTCTTGCCTGAAAATATTTGCTGCTCGGAATTGCAAGTCCGCGAATATTATACAACTGTTTAAAATAATTTAAAGAAAAGGACCCTGCCACGTGACTTCCCCCCCCCCCACCCTCCATTTCACCAACCCTGCGACATAACCATTTGGTCGGACAGTAGGTGATGCTGACAATTTTAATAGCGTATTGTGTTTATTTATTTATAAGTATTTAAGGCGTTAAAGGCCGTGTGATGTATCTTATCTCACTGTGGAAAGAGAGAGAAAGGAGATGTCTTACTTCGTCTCTGTTGTTATGGTGATGGGAGAGTGGAGCGATGTCGTCCATCTATCCATTGGCAGAAGGGACTAGTTGATACATTCTGTAGCGCAAAATAAAATTACAAAATATCTCTCCTCGACTTTCTCTGTGTTGTTATGGTGATGGGGGAGTGGAGCGATGCCGTCCATCCATCCAGTGGCGGAAGGGACTAGTTGATACATTCTGTAGCGCAAAATAAATCTACAAAATATCTCTCTTCGACTTCATCTGTGTTTTGGTGATGGGGGAGTGGAGCGATGCCGTCCATCCATCCAGTGGCAGAAGGGACTAGTTGATACATTCTGTAGCGCAAAATTAATCTACAAAATATCTCTCTTCGACTTCGTCTGTGTTATGGTAATGGGGGAGTGGAGCGATGCCGTCCATCCATCCAGTGGTGGAAGGGACTAATTGATACATTCTGTAGCGCAAAATAAAATTACAAAATATCTCTCTTCGACTTCATCTGTGTTGTTATGGAGATGGGGGAGTGGAGCGATGCCGTCCATCCATCCATCCAGTGGTGGAAGGGACTAGTTGATACATTCTGTAGCGCAAAATAAAATTACAAAATATCTCTCTTCGACTTCATCTGTGTTGTTATGGTGATGGGGGAGTGGAGCGATGCCGTCCATCCATTCAGTGGTGGAAGGGACTAGTTGATACATTCAGTAGCGCAAAATAAAATTACAAAATATCTCTCTTCGACTTCGTCTGTGTTGTTATGGTGATGGGGGAGTGGAGCGATGCCGTCCACCCATCCAGTGGCGGAAGGGACTAGTTGATACATTCTGTAGCGCAAAATAAAATTACAAAATATCTCTCTTCGTACTGTGTAGTTCCGTCACTGAGCTTGTCTTTCAAGAAACTGAGTTCCGGCAGCCTGTACAGTAACAAGGTTTTGAAAGGAATCCTGAAAATTTACAACCCTCCTATAATCTCCACCCTCATTTGAAGGGACTTGGTTTTATTGCTACTGAGGCAAGATAAACCTTACCAGTATAGTATTAAAACCACAGGTAGTTCAGTTGGTAGAGCAGCTGGCTACGGACTGGGAAGTCCGGGGTTTCATCTAGGGTGGTGACGGGATTTTCTCGTTGCCAAACTTCCAGAATGGCCCCGAGGTTCACTCAGCCTCCTATAAAATTAAGTACTGGGTCTTTCTGGGGGTAAAAGATGATCAGAACGTGGTGCTGACCACATCACCTCATTCTAGTGCTGAGATCATGGAAAGCATGGGACTCTACCTCCATGCCCCCCCCCCCCCCCCCCAAGTGCCTTCATGGCGTGTGATAGGAATTACCATTTTATAATGCATGCTCGAACTGATTGCCTCGTCTTGCAGTACAGTTACTACACCGTTGGTGTAGAATCAGTGAGGAGGAAATTTGTGGAATATTGTGGGGTTCTCATATTAACTTACTCATTGGCTTTTAAGGAACCTGGAGGTTCATTGCCGCCCTCACATAAGCCCGCCATTGGTCCCTATCCTGAGCAAGATTCATCCAATCTCTACTATCATATCCCACCTCCCTCAAATCCATTTTAATGTTATCCTCCCATCTATGTCTCGGCATTCCCATAGGTCTTTTTCCCTCCGGCCTCCCAACTAACACTCTATATGCATTTCTGGATTCGCCCATACGTGCTACATGTCCTGCCTATCTCAAAAGTCTGGATTTAATGTTCCTAATTATGTCAGGTGAAGAATACAATGTGTGCAGTTCTATGTTGTGTAACTTTCTCCATTCTCCTGTAATTTCATCCCTCTTAGCTCCAAATATTTTCCTAAGCACCTTATTCTCAAACACCCTTAACCTATGTTCCTCTCTCAAAGCGAGAGTCCAAATTTCACAACCATACAGAACAACCGGTAATATAACTGTTTTATAAATTCTAACTTTCAGATTTTTTGACAGCAGACTGGATGATAAAAGCTTCTCAACCGAATAATAACAGGCATTTCCCATATTTATTCTGTGTTTAATTTCTTCTCGAGTATCATTTATATTTGTTACTGTTGCTCCCAGATATTTGAATTTTTCCACCTCTTCAAAGAATAAATCTCCAATTTTTATATTTCCATTTCGTACAATATTCTGGTCACGAGACATAATCATATACTTTATCTTTTCAGGATTTACTTCCAACCCTATCTCTTTACTTGCTTCCAGTGTTTTCCCTAATCGTTTGTGGATTTTCTCCTAGCATATTCACGTCATCCGCATAGACAAGCAGCTGATGTAACCCGTTCAATTCCAAACCCTCTCTGTTATCCTGAACTTTCCTAATGGCATACTCTAGAGCAAAGTTAAAAAGTAAAGGTGATAGTGCATCTCCTTGCTTTAGCCCACAGTGAGTTCTCATATTAACATGAATATTAAATAACATACATAGTATAAGACTCGAACCCACAAACCATTACTAGCTGCACGCCTTAATCAGCTGATCGCGTACAACAGACACACTACTGTGCTAACGGAATTGACTGAATGCGGGATTGCAGAACTTCGCATAAATAAGGGGGCAGGTGACTCACCTGGTACAATATAAAATATATTCAATGTAAGACGATTGCTAGACAGCAATCATAAAATACACTTCGTAAATCAGCTTAGTTGATCACACAAATAACACTTATGAGAAAACACATAAAACTGTAAAGAATGATATTGCCTTTGCTCGAATCCCGATAAAGTTTTTGGATCGGCATGTGTCACTCTAGTACTCTTCATAGACTCAGTTCTGGCATTGTGCACTCCACTAAAAATTACAACTTTTTTTCCTAATCATTTTTTTTTCAACCAAACTTTGAGAGCATGTTTACTATGTAAAGGACTAACAAAATCCAAATTTTGAACTTCCAAATGTTTTTTTTACTTTTGATTTTTTTTTCTCCAGAAATATTTTCAAACCCAAGTCTTTAGTAGATCTCAATTTTTAAGATTACTTTTGGTTACATTCAGAAGATATAGAGAAACATTTGTATGCATTCATTTTAGGAGGAGAGGAACTGGCCCCCTTACCCCATTATCTCCTGACCTATAGTAGGGAGCAGGAATATTGGCAGATGGAGGTATACCCCTTCATACTAACCCAACCCACGTTCCACCCCTACTTTAGCTGTAAACGTTCTTCGAAGGGTCGCTTCCGAAACATCTTTCACTCCTCGCTACGTAACCTAAAGTCTGTAACATCGAAATAGTGTTTGTATATAAACACTGTCTGTGTGTCAGTATTTAGTGTAATTTCTGTGCGCAGCATTATAATTATTTCATTCTGTGAACACTTCATTTGTTATAATACAAACTACTGGCATACAATATGCGACATGATTTTATAACTACTATACTGATATCGAATAGCATTCGTATTTTGAGCTGAATGAACTAAGAAAATCAGTTGAATTCATATCTTGCAAGTTCGACAGTCTTAGAGAGGAATTGGCGCACACAAGACATGAACTCAACTCCACGCAGGAGGAGATGAAGAGGCTAGTGCACGAAAATGACGATCTCAAACAGGAAGTGAGTGATCTGCAGCAGTACACACGCAGAGACAATATAATGCTATTTGGAGTTCCGAGGATCGATGAACAATCAACTTATGAAGTCATTGACCAAATATCGGAAGTCATAGGCGGTAGTGAATTGGTGCAACATGATGTAAGCATAGCACATCGTATACCATCCAGGCCAGGAAAGACGCGTCCTATTGTCATCCGCTTCACAAAGAGGAGAAGTCGTGATGAATGGCTCCAGCTGTTCAGAAATGAGGCCAAAAATGATGGCAGCGGTCCTGGGAATGCGACAAAGAAAGTCAACAGGGACCTTCCGGAAGGAAGAATCACAGCAGGTGACCAACTGACAGCAGTGACCAGAGACCTTTTGAACAAAACAAGGGTTGCAAGAAAAGATGAAGCCAGTCCCGTGAGTAAAATCACTGGTGTTGACGATGTAAATAATTTGTAAATAGTATTTTGTTGATACCCAGGTATTACTCGTATTTTATATAATTGACTTAACAATGGCTAGTAATACTATATTAAATGAAATATATCAGTGAAAATTTAATAATAATAATAATAATAATAACACAATGGTTTTTAACGATTTACTTCACTGCAATGAGTATAATGCCAATATACTATCAGATCTTAAAATATTTCACTTAAACTTATAGTGACCTAATTCCTGTTTTCCTCATTCTCTTAATAACCAGAATTTCAATCATATTACGAAAATTTTAATTTGTTGTATTAATTGAAGTTTTTTTTAAGTATTCGTAAACACTATAAATAATTCCTTTCACTTGGCTCCGCGTATCCGCTCCCTTTCTAGACATGTCGCTCAACTAGGCACAGAAGCAATTCCACTGTTAGTATTGAAAATTACTGTTTGAATATGTACAGACAACAGCTACGATGACTACTCTCTCAATACACAACGATTGGCTTGCAAGCAACTACACCCGAAAGCATCGACACACTGCCAGTCAGTCATCCCAATGGACAGGTCAGAAGAGAGGGGGTGGTACATGCAAAAATGCGCTAAGTACGACCCGCCAATATCTTTGCTCCCTACTATAGTTGCCTCAATAAGTGTGCCTTGTTGGTATCACTTGTGAGATTCAGACCTGTCTTCGAACAGTTGACTAAGCAGTAACATGATATGAAATATCTCATTTATTCACTTTCAAAATTAAAAAAAAAAAAAAAAATTATATATGTTATTTTTTCTATAATTCATTAAAAATATTAAATTAAGACGCGAGGATGTTTATGAAATGAGTGCAAGCCTATTCATGTTATTGTTATGTGAGTGAGTGCAAAAGCCTACGTCGTAAATTGTGAGATGTGCGCAGACGCGAAAGTATTGATTTTTTCCAGGAAACGAATGTCGACGACCTTGATATAATGTAGAGAGTAAGGTAAACATTAGTCTTGATAAAACCTTGAAATTGAATTCGACATTGAAAAACGAGATGACAAATTGAATTTATTTTAATATTATTTACAATTAACGCTAATTATTGTAGTAACAGAACATAACCTTCTGCGACAGTATTGGATTTCCAGCCTCCGTGACGTTTCGATATTTGTCTTTTGATTGCATATCCGAGAATAATCAAAAACCTGAACTTTAATGAATAGGTGTACTTTAATGACATGCATTAAAGGACTGCTACCAGGTGTATAATTACTACATTTCGGCATGGTCGAGCATAAATAAACTTAAGGAAAAATGGATTTGAAAGTAAAATGAATATTTATGTAACACATATCTATTACAAATTCTTCTCTGCTACATTCATCTAGTAACTTCAGGAAGCCAACTTTAGAACAAAAAGTTACTAGATTTGTAATCAGAAATTTGTAAAAAAGAATTCTTTGATGAAAAAATAATTTTGACAGCTCTTTAAATGCCACGTCCCTCACAGCCTTAATTTATAAACTTTCTTAAATATATTTGTAATCAGAATTGAACTAAATCCATCTGGGGTATGAAAATATACATTCTAAAGAAGTGAAATAGGCAATACAAATTTTTTGGAAAATTTTCATGATCTTTCAGTGGAGTCTCCCCTTAACCTGGGCCCACTCCTTTAAATTCATGGGCAGGCAACACAACAAGAAATCGCCCTCAAGTAGTGAATAATTAAGTTATGAAATATTAATAACACACCCATAAACAAGATATATGTGAAAACTATAAGAAGTGTCCTATTAAATGCAATAAAAGTTGTGAAATTAGAATGGAATTGTGTATGACTGCCTTAACTAACAAACTATTTTTTTATGACAACATTAATTTATTTCTCAATAACAGAAAATTATACGGTTTTGAACATTCTTGTTAGAAAGGCAACTGTTTCTTAATTCAGTTCCGTGTTGGCCCGCTCAGAACAGCAGGCTGAGGAGAAAGTTCATGCTGGTGATATGTGGTTCCCCAGCCACTGCGATATATCCGAATTGTAAGCTTTGCGGGCCACATCTTGGGCCGTGTCGCCGGCACTGTTCCTCAGCTGCACATCTGCACCGTTCTGCACCAGCAGCTTGACGATTGCCAGGTGGCCACGTGCGGCTGCCAAGTGCAGGGGTGTGTTGTGTTGTGAGTTGGAGACGTCGGGGCTCGCTCCCCTGGCCAGCAGCAGGCGGCAGACTTCCAGGTACCCGCCCAGTGCCGCGTGGTGCAGGGCCGTGCTGCCGCTTGACGAAGCATCGTCCACATTGGCACCGGCGCGCAGCAGCTGCCTCACTGCCTCCGCATTGCCGTACAACGCGGCCGTGATCAGAGGAGTCAGTTGGTGCTTGGTGTCGTCCCTGAAGTTGACACTTACGCGTCCCTGTATCAGGGACTTCACTCCTGCCAGGTCTTTGGATTTGATTGCAGAGAGAAGGGCCCTCTGCAGTGGACTTGCAGGGTATTGACGAGGGGACAGAGTCCGAGGGGGTGCCTGGAGAACAAGTCACAAGCAAGATGTTAGGAACGAACAGAAATAGAGACAGACATTAGTCTACTTAGCTCTACTTCTGTTACATCAACAGAGCTGTTACCTGAACAGCGGCAATACCAGCATTTTTAATTTTTATAATTTAAACATTTCCTTGTGCCCAAAGTGTTTCTAATATTGACTATTAGCAGCAATTGATATGTGATTCGTTGTACATCTGTGCACTGCCTATATGCTAAACAAACATAAATAAATGAAGCTCAATTGAATAAAGCTGATAGAATATCATCGAAATGATAGCCGTCCAAATCTTGGATTTAAAATACCTGCATCCTAATCAATTCAAATGAATAAAAAAGAAAATGTAAATTAATGTTAGAAAATACATAATGAAATTTTAAAAAAGAATATTCTGCGACAAGATTTGGTAGCTATCAAAAGGATAAAAATTTATTGAAAATGAATAATATACATTTACAGTCTTACTAATAAACCGTGTGTAGTTTTTATACTAGTCTTATGCAGAGTTGAGACAGAAAACTTTACTAATAAACCATGCAGAAGCGATGGACGTATAAATAGTCTGTAACTATACAATGGGAATTGCTTTTCGGTAGTTATATACACGAAACCCCTTGTTTAAGCGTTGTATATAGAGAAAAAATGGCCGCCCCTCTAACAGCTGTTCGTATCGACTGTCATTTTATGATGGTGGTTGCCTAGTAACCAAAGAAGAACAAACTAAAGAACACAGAATAATTATAATAATATTACTGTAGCTTGTACTCTTTGACCAAAATATAGTATGGTAATAGATTAGAGCCAGTTGTACTATCGATACTTAACACGGCACACTAGAGTGCTCTACCGGGTGCAGTAGAGAACCTCAGATATTCTATTATCTTTTGTAACGAAGTAATGACGAAACTATGACGTAGCTGTGTAACAGTTGTACTGTTATACACGACGTATGTAGTGATTATTAGTAAGGAATTTACACACGACGTATAAACGAGCTACTCATTGTATAAGTATAAGACAGTTAAACGTCTGTATATAGAGTTTTTATTAGTAAGACCGTTAATATTATAAAGATAATAGAGATAGTGATTGATGATGTTCAATGAAGATTTTAAAATGGTTGACGCAATTGTCTGAAGAGTCTTATCGGGAACCTTTAATTTTCTGAGGATCTCCAATGTAATTTTGGGAATTGTTCCTCGTGCACCAAACAAAAGCCCAGTGACATTCCAATCTCCAATATTATATTTATGACTGAGATCATCACAGCATGGAAGGTGAATAGCGTGTTTCTCTTCATGTACTGCTTTGGTTGATCTTCATTAATTTCGAACCTTACAGTGGGGTCAAGAATGAGACCAGTTTTTTTTATCTCGGTCAATTATTATGATGTCAGCACGCCGTGTAGATCCTTCCATTGAACTTCCTCACATACTTCGTATTCACCCTGTTCTCTTAATCTGTTAGCAATTATTGAGCGGACTGTGTTATGTCTGTCAATTCGCTGTGAGGGCAGAAACCTAGCACGTGGGGTAACGTTTCATGGTCATTGCATCTCCTGCAATGGGTATTCTAAGGCTTCTACCGGGGAGAGATCTAACTGCGATGACATTGGTGCTCATTTTAATGGCCTCAGTCCATTGGCCACAAGATAGACCTTTCTTATTGCTAATCCAGGTATTTTTTTTTTCCAGTGAGAGTAGAATGTAATTCCTTTACCTTTCCCAGGTAATCCGTTCCACTTATTATAAGAAGTGACACGAAGTTGTTTGCGATGTTACGTGGATTAATGGTTCCAGTATCGTTGACATTAATTGGTAAGTGGCGAAGACTGTCAGTAATTTCGGCTTGAAGGTTCCTAGTTTGATTAATACAGTGAAACCTGTCTAAAGCGGCCAGCTGAAGTTACCTTGTAAAATGGCCGTTTTATCAGGTGGCCGCTTCATTAAGGTTGCGGTTTTTTATGAATCAGCATGAAAATACTGGATTTCATTGACTTTTTAGTACTGTGCGCGTACAAGAATCGTGCATATTAATGTCAACCTCTTCCATTCTTGCAACTAGCCTTTCCAAAACTCAATTTCTTCGCCCTCGCACACTTGAACCATTCGTAAACGAAATCATTCACATTACTAAACACAGATTCTCTCTCCTTTTTTGGCCACCATGCATATTTTCCTCCCATTGTTTTAATATTTCATCTTAATTATACCGTGTATTTGTGTCCTTCCACATTTGAATATCTCTGCAATTTTTCTCGCAGATGTTCCCTTCTCACTTTCTTCAATCATATTTCGTCTCACCTCTAAACTTAACACCACTCTAGTTTTATTGTTAGACTCAAACTAACGTCACAGTTCCTCTGAATCAACTGAATGAAAAGAAGAAGAATTCCTAAAAGCTGGTCCAAATAGAAAAAGATGGAAAGAGGAGAAAAAAAAATAAAAAAAATTCGAATGGTTAACTACTGACCTAAAACATACTGCGACATTTTCGATAGAAAACGTCCGTGTTTCAATCCTTTAAAAACGAGTAAGAATTTATAGCTCTGCAGGGCCGGAGTGGAAAGTGACAAAAGAGTCATAAAACTAACCAACTAACCCCAAGATATGGAGGGTGCACTGTTGTACACTTAGCTATTGTCCTCGTGATATTGCTCTCTGTCCTCTAACCGTCGAAAAAATAGGTCAGACAGTATCCGTGAAAAACATTTTTGTTGGACAAAAGTAGATATTGTTAGGGAGGGATTTTGTTTAGCCCAGTTAAGACAAGGTCATTTTAAAGTGGTTGCACTATCCAAAGAGTCTCATGGAGTTGAGTCGTGGCTACCAAAACCTGGGAGTAACGCCAGCCTCCCTGTCCTCCTGTCTCAATAGTATAGCTAATGGTCCTGTCTGGTGTCTACGCCGTAACCTAGGATCATACTGGCCGAGGCCAGATATGAGCGGGTTGGGGTTAGCACGAGCTTCCGCATGCAGGTTCCTAGCCAGTCGAGCAATGAACTCGTCTATGGTTGGCAACTCTAGTTCATCATGGAACTTCCTTCTCGAGGCGACTCGGGGGAGATGGGTAATGAGTCGAATCACCTGGTTTTGGATAACTTGGAGTTTACGGAGATGGGACACTGCCGCGAACCCCCATGCGGGTGCGGCATAGGTAATGACAGAGCGAATGAGGGCCTTATACTTGGTAAGTCCTACCCTCAGGTTGTCAGGAGTTAAGGCCGCCAGAATGGGATAGTGTCTAACTATCAGCCCGTTGGCCTTACGAAGAAGGGATTGGATGTGATCTCTTGCTTGTGATTATCTGCTGACTGTTATAGTCAGGTTCCAATCCAAAGAGATCCCGGCCGCTGGCCGAAGCATGAGGTGGCTGCTAAATAAAGAGAGAATTTGTATTGATCTTATGGAAAATCCAAATGGTTCCAGAGAAAATTGGCCTTTTGGCCAGGTGGCCGTTTAAATGAAGTGACCGCAAAGGCAGGTTTCACTGTATAAGGGTTGTCTTCTTTAACTAATAATCTGCAGACATTAAGATGTTGGAGAAAAGCTTCCCACTGTGCTTTAAAAATTCCAAGTCCTCTCAAATTTCGAGGTGCATACAGCATTGCATCCTTACATCTGTCGGTAAGCCAATGATTTCCTTGACAGAACTATGGATAAGTTTATCAATATCATTAAGAAATTTTAATTTAAGATCCTGTAACGGTGCACATTCAAATGGATAGTTAAGCTGAGGTCAAATATATTGGTTTGAAATGTTTCGTCTGTGATCAGGATTGTGGATATTTTCTATTCGTACAGTAGGATTGTCAGATTTGTTTTAGGAAAATGGGGAAGATTTGTGGAACGTCCCAGTGATTTAGCAGCATATAATTGAATGTTTAATGTCATCACTGTGGTTCTGGATTCCTGATGAGACAATCTGGCAACTCTGCTTTACTACATATGATATTTGTAATGGATGAGATAGTATTAAATAAGGAACTGAAGAAATTGAGTTCATTTCACAACTGTCATTTTATAGATTTCTTTGCTGTAACCTGCATTCAAATTAGTGGCTTTGGATAAATATATGTAAAATAAATAAACATAGGCTTGCAGGATAATGACAATTCACCGCGTAATCGAAACTTATTAATATGCCTTACATTTTACAGACAGAAAATGAATATTTGGTCGTAGTCTTGCTTGTGATTATCTGCTGACCGCCACGTATTTATACCACCTTACTCACTTACTGGCCTTTAAGAAACCCGCAGGTTCATTGCCGCCCTCACATAAGCCCGCCATCAGTCCCTATCCTGAGCAAGATCAATCCATTCTCTATCATCACATCCCACCTCCCTCAAATCCATTTTAATATTATCTTCCCATCTACGTCTCGGCCTCCCTAAAGATCTTCTTCCCTCCGACCTCCCAACTAACACTCTATATGCATTTCTGGATTCGCCCATACGTGCTACATGCCCTGCCCATCTCAAGCGTCTGGATTTAATGTTCCTAATTATGTCAGGTGAAGAATACAATGCGTGCAGTTCTGTGTTGTGTAACTTTCTCCATTCTCCTGTAACTTCATCCCTCTTAGCCCCAAATATTTTCCTAAGCACCTTATTCTCAAACACCCTTAACCTATGTTCCTCTCTCAAAGTGAGAGTCCAAGTTTCACAACCATACAGAACAACCGGTAATATAACTGGTTTATAAATTCTAACTTTCAGATTTTTTGACAGCAGACTGGATGATAAAAGCTTCTCAACCGAATAATAACAGGCATTTCCCATATTTATTCTGTGTTTAATTTCCTCTCGAGTATCATTTATATTTGTTACTGTTGCTCCAAGATATTTGAATTTTTCCACCTCTTCGAAGGATAAATCTCCAATTTTTATATTTCCATTTCGTACAATATTCTCGTCACGAGACATAATCATATACTTTGTCTTTTCGGGTTTTACTTCCAAACCTATCTCCTTACTTGCTTCCAGTAAAATTGCCGTGTTTTCCCTAATAGACATTTTAAATCCCACTGAAATCAGTTTGGAGGCTAACTGAGCCTGAGGAACAGCATGGCTATTCATCTGTTAGTCTTGAGCCTTTCTTGCATGGGGAATTTATATGCAGGACGAGTGACGTCAGGGACCAGCTGAAAGGGCATGGTAGGATAGCTTAACTCAAGGCAATAAAATTATCTGTAAAGATTATTAATAGTAGGCTACGTGCTGTTCGATTTCATGGCGTTCTCAGCATTTGTAAGTAGGGCAGGTACGGTATTAGCTTTGTTGACATTAAATTTCGTGCTAGGAGTAGCGTTGGCGTGGAGTTTTGAAGAATGTGGGGAGGTTGACTCAGTAGGACGTTGAATGCTGTGTTAGATTCTGAATGCTACAACTTATTAATCTCGAGTATTTATTCGTTTTTGGAATGAGATGAAATTTATGGGAGGGGGGCACTATGACCCAGCACTGCGACCTGTTACGATCTATTGCACTAACCCTCAAGCTAGACGCATTCCCAAACCCACTCCAGCTCGCTACACTAAGGCCCAATTGTATAAAACTCCCTGACTAAAGATCAACTTTGATCGAAGATCGAAAAGTAAACCGAGTTCAGACACTTCTTCTATTGTATAAAACTTTTCTGCGATCAAATTACCTTGGTTCAAATGCAATCTAAGTTCACGTGAAAAGGATTCGGCAACATCGCATAAACAGGTGAAATACGTGATGCGCGGACCATGTTATACAGGTTTGTTCAGTGTTGCCAATCTAGCGATTTTAACTCTTTTTCAACAACAATTTCTTTTAACTTTTATATTGCTTAAATAGGGATTTAGTGACCTTTTTAGCACCCCATAGTGACAAAATTTGATCTTTCTTTGTTGATAATGAGAAATCTAGCGACTTTACAACTACCTTTTGGCGACTTTCCGTACACTCTGTTGGAGACACTGTTTTTTTTTTGCAATGTAAATAATGGCGGACAATAAGAAGAAGGTTGACTGTTCTCCGAGTTGTTATCATGTTATGGTGTTTGATACTGCTAAACATAATAAAGCTTTATAAAACGACAATTTTCGTTTAGTAATACAGTTAATTGAACATTTATGAATGTACCTATCATATCCATTAATAATTAATGGTTGTTATAAACATAATATAATTATAGGTTATGTTATTTGATACTGCTGAACACGATAGAGCCTTATAAAATATAAGAATGTTTGTGTATTAAGGCAAGAAATTGAAAGAAATATATATAAATGTACCTAACATATCTATTAATATTAATAATAATGGATATTTTATTTGCACAATCTGTCACTCGTATATTTCAAACAGAAAAGAAATAACTGAACTTGGATCATCTAACTTAATCGGAGAAATTTCTTCAGTCAAAGTTGACTTTAGTTTGAGACAAATTAATCTCGGATTAGACTTTATACAACACAAAATTCCAAGTTCAGCTGAAACAAGGATCAATTTAACCTCTGATCTAAGATTAAATGGTTTATACAATCGGGCCTAAGATTCGCTGCGTACTCGGGTTTCGAGCAGGCAACCCCACTCGTCTCTAGACCAGCCCCCTGCGTGCATGATCGGAGAATTTTTTTTCTCTTGTTCGGAGGAGGGACCCGAAGCCTTACACTGCAGCCTGAGGCTTATTGTGCTTACCACTCCCATTCTGTGAATGATTGGGTAGCCGAACGGCTGTGCTCTTGTACAAGTACAGCACGCCGCACAGTAAAGTTAACCCGGATGATGATGATATGTGAATTAATGATGGCGAAATGAGTCCGAGGTCCAACGCCGAAAGTTACCCATCAATTCTGAGAGAAAAGCTCGAAAAAAAAAACCCCAACCAGGATTCGAACCCGGGCTCGCTCGTTTCATGGCCAGACGTGCTAACCATTACTCCACAGCGCTGGACGTGATCGGGGAATGATGAGGAAATGGAGAAATGTTGACTGAATGATGTAGATATGCCTGATATGGGAAAAATGGGAGAACATCCCCACCTACGACCTTGTACGCCAGAAATGTCACTGGATTTTTCAATTAAAAATTCCAGAGCTGACTGGGACTCGAACTCGGGCCGCCTGCGCGACAGGCCGGGGGTCTGACCACTCAGCCACTACAGGGTGTTACTTGTTTTTAGTTTGTGTGTTATTTTTAGAATACTGTACAGAATGTTTCAGAAATAAATACAGATTTTTTTAAGGATGATTGTATTTACACGATCATTTTTAAGTAAGGAAGCATAGAATCCCCGGAACGTAATTTGGGCACTATGCAGTGCCAAATTGCCGTCTGTCCGCCTGGATATTAGGCAGCCGGCACAGCACTTGGAGGTCCACTTTCGTTTGTGTGCACTGGTAAACGTATCAGCTGGCTGCTGTGTTAAGGCCCATTCACAATGAAAATTAAACATAACCGTAACATAAACACAAGTTTGCGCCCAGGCTACCAAATGGGATCATTCACAATGTTTCACATAAGCATTGACATGAACATTATTAACGACACTGTATCAATTACTAGGTTATTTAATATCGATGGGATTGGTGATAGCAAAATGGTATTTGACGAGATAAGGCCGAGGATTCGCTATAGATTACCTGACATTCGCCTTACTGTTGAGAAAAACCTCGGAAAAAACCCAATCAGCTAAATCAGACAAAGCGGGAACTGAACCCACGCCCGAGTGTAACTTCGGATCGGCAGTCAGCTCAGCCAACTGAGCTACGCCAGTGGCTCTGTATTAGTTCTGGAATTATGATTTTTAATGTAAAGTGCGGCATTGACTATAATGGCTGTTACGTGGAATACGGCATGAGCTTTTTTTTCTTCTTCGCAAACTGTATTCCTTAAAACCCTTTTCCTGGTAATTCCGAAAGTGCTGGATAGAATCGAATGAAATTTTTTCTGCATTCTTAAACATAATGTACAATTCAGGCCAGAATATTTCCGCAAATTTATTTGCTGTTGGCGATATCTCTTTCGAGTACTGTTCACATACTGTTCGACGAAGTAAATCACGTATAAAATCGTCTATCTTACCGAATTCTGTTTTAATTTATTTTCTCTTCAGTTGGTGAACCGTAATTCTTAATTTCTATGTCCCATATATATATATATATATATATATATATATATATATATATTTTTTACCAATTCCGCCTTTTGCGTCCGATGTTAAGTGATTAAGATTTGTACTTATCAAACTGCCTCAACTTTCGATTACTCTATGGATAGAATTTTTAACGTTAGACATAAATTTAACACTTCGTTTTCTTATCTACGCTTCTCTGCAAATAACATATTCTGTTTTCTTCGACGGTGTTATTTGTTCTTGTCATGATCTTCAGGTGAATCAGGAGGCCTGACTGCTCCAACACTCTTTAATCATGGCCAGAATAAATTAGACATATTGAAGCGCACAACGGTATAAAACAACACGTCGAAAAATGTCTAAAACGACACTGAGAACGGGTGAAACCGAACAGGTATAGAGGCAATGACTGCTAGATTTGGCAATGCTGGGATCTGTTGTATTTCTGCCACGCTGCTAGGGGTTGAGTAGAGGATGGGGGTTTATGAGGGATTACCAATTCCAAGAACAGAGGCCGTCATGTTTTCGAGCCAAGTAAAGACGTTGACATGAAAGTTTGCAAACTCCAAACTTTCATGCTTAATGCTTACGTGATTTGCAAACAGAACACAATCGTGGAGCGCTGAAGTATACCACAGAATATGAGGAAATGGCGTCGTTGTTATGTTTCCATGGTTACCAAATATGTTTGCTGTTGTGTTTATGTTCCCATCGTGAATGATGGTATGACTTCTTGATTTTTACTGTAACGTTAAGTTAACGCTTACGTTATGTTTAATTTTCATTGTGAATGAGCCTTTACTCGGCAGAGGTTTGTGTGATGTCACGCCACTTGACTTTTATTTCTCGTGTATCAGAACCCGCAAGCACTCCGCTGCAGGTGCTGGCGGAGAGCAAACACAAGAAATACTCTCCAGTGTGTAAGAGTCAGCAGTTCGATATTTTGGGCTAAATAATCAAGATAATGGCGGACGCTTTGATCACCTGCTGTGAGGTGCTTTCTAGTGAATTTCAAGACAAACTGATTTTCACTTCCACTGTCTTCCCTTCTCTGGACATCGTACCACTCCAGTATTTTTAGAATTCCCTCTTCCAGCCACAAACCACGGCACACCGGCTGCGAATCCTACACGTTAGGCATTGACGTCACGTGTTCCTATCCTTAAGGGGAGAGGATGGTAATTTTTAAAACTTTTTTCCTATTTGGTGTAAAATATTAATTTTTTGTATGTAGAGAGCTCACGGCTATAGCAACTCAACAAAATATAAATATTTTGAATAAATTATTTGGGAGCCAGATTTGAAAAAAAAAATGTACCCAATGCAGGATTTTACTAAACTCGATATATCTAAGCCATTTTTAAAGATAAATTCAAACACAATGTTACAATTTATTTGCAAAAGCACGCTCTACAAACTGTCTGTAACAGAATTTTGATATTAGTTCCTACATTTGTAAAATAAACAATTAAAATTTAATAACATTTTTTTTTATTTTCTTTCTTGCAACAAAGAGACTTATTTTTAAAATGAAATCAATTAGGGAAATTCCGTTACAGAGAAAACTGTCCTAGTAGTCTAGAGAATGTGTAGTCTAAATTTCATACATATATCTTTAATAGTTCAAAAATTATATCGATTTTTGTCTGGCTATGTAGCAAAAAAAATAAAGCTCCAGAAACAGCAATCAAAGGGGGTGTGATTTAATAATCCAGAGCGCAGGAACTTTAAAAATGGCGTCTCAACATCCAATAAGGGCACAGATACCCACAAAATGTTATACAATGTATTCCACACACATCACAGAGTATTTTAAAGAAAAATTTGGTTTTGAAAAAAAAAAATGAAGTTCCGGAAACAACAAACAAAGGGCGGTGTGATTTAAAAATCCAGAGCGCAGGAAGTTTAAAAATGGCGTCTCAACAACCGATAAGGGCACAAATACCCACAAAATATTATACAATGCATTCTACACATAACACAGAGTATTTTAAGGAAAAATTATTATTTTTTGAAAATTTACTCATTTTCACCAAAAAAACCATCCTCTTCCCTTAAAACGATTGCGTAGACTCAACCTATTATTCATTCAGTGTTCTGCTCAAAGGCAGGTCTGTCACTGCAAACCCAGCAACCCAGAATTCTCCAATATTTCCTCTTTTCCACCTTTTTTTACTTGGTTATTTAACGACGCTGTATCAACTAAGAGGTTGGCTTAAACTAGATAGGCTAAGAAAAGAAATTTACATTCACTTCTCCTTCTCCTCCTCGAAATCTTGAACTCTTCTATTCCTTCGTACCTGTCGTCTCGCTTCACTTACCTTTCTTCCCACCACAATCTGAACACACGCTCTCGCCATGAAACAATACTAACAATACCATCCCATCGCACCTCCTCATACTCATCCTCTTTCACAATAGCCCTGCCAAGACTCTGGAATTCGTTACCTGCTAGCATCAGGGACTGTCGAAATAAAATTGAATTCAAACGCAAACTTACTAGGCACTTGGTCAGTAATTGAGACTCGTTCAGACATGGCTTCTTGTAAATAGTTCTCTTTATCTATCACAAAATATCTCAATATCCGGTAATTTCATCACTATAGAATTTTGTTATTCTAGATTTAATTTGAAATTCAGCAAATACAAAAATATTTTTTGCTCTTAACTTCTATGATAAATGTCTAGCTTTCATTAATCAGGTAATCGTGTGGTACTTTAATTTTTATTGTAATTGTAATTATAAATTTAATATTAATTGTAATTTTATTCTTCATATTATAGTTGTAATCCCCTGGTAGAGGGGCAGAAAAGGCCTGATGGCCTTATCTCTACCAGGTTAAATAAATAAATACTAAAAATACTAATTTAGCGTTGATGGGATTGGTGATAGTGAGATGAGGCCGAGGATTCGTTATAGATTACCTAACATTTGCCTTACGGTTGGGGAAACCTCGAAAAAAATCTAACCAGATAATCATCTCAAGCGGGAATCGAATCCGTGCCCGAGCGCAATTCAGGATCGGCAGGCAAGCGTCTTAGCCAACTGAGCTACGCCCGTAGCGCCTACCTCTCCTATTCTCCCAATATGACCCATGTATTTCCAACCTACCATCTATAAAAATAGTCGACCTGGTTGGCGAGTTGGTATAGCTCTGGCCTTCTGTGCCCAAGGTTGCGGGTTCGATCCCGGTCCAGGTTGATGGCAATTAAGTGTGCTTAAATGCGACAGGCTCATGTCAGTAGATTTACTGACATGTAAAAGAACTCCTGCGGGACAAAATTCCGGCACATCCGGCGACGCTGATATAACCTCTGCAGTTGCGAGCGTCGTTAAATAAAACATAACATTTCTATAAAAATTCTGTGCTTATTTCTGAAACACTCTATGAATTGCATAATGTGTATTTTTTGGAGCCCTGTAGTCCGTGCGTTCCCCAGTTAGCATAACGTGCGTCCTCGCTAATTGTGTTTATCAATTATTTCAATGCATGCATAAAACGTACTCATGCGTTAATTTAAGTAATTTCAAAGTAATATACGGTGGCAGTGACCGTTGTCTTGACAACGCCATGTTCAGTGACTGAGCTGGCGAGATGCGCCAAATCGACCTTGTATTGCGTGTTGCCTGGCGCACCTGAGCAGGCGTCGTAAGTTATTATAATATCCCAACTCCGGCACTGAAATAAGTCTCCTGGGAAAGCGAAAACAAGAGAAACGTTTAAAATGATTCCCAGAGATTTCCTTTCTACCACCCGCCACTATCTGCCTCCCTTCCACAACAAGCAAAACACAAATTCAAGGTTTTTTTTAAAAAAAGAACCATAGTTAAAAAAAATGCAAATTTGTGATATTAAGCATGTGGTGAGCGCATTGTAGTGGCCATCTACCGAATTAGTTGTTGGGGAATAAAAAACACCGTAGGCCTATGCTAGGCCCGTAACACACTTGCAGAGTTTTCGCCAGCGAGAAATGTGTTGCGAGAAAGAGGCGAAGAGCCTTCCTCCACACACTTGGCGAGTTCTCGCTATCACAGATCACACCTCGCTATGATCAGCTATGCACTGCCTTCATGCAGAAAGCATTTTTCTGATTATAGTAATCACTCGTTGGGGGAAATATTACAGGTTATGTATTTACGTATATTGTCGTACTTAAATATATAACCTGTAAGTATATTGTCGTACTTAAATATATAACCTGTAAGTATATTGTCGTACTTAAATATATATCCTGTAAGTATATTGTCGTACTTTACAAATTACGTACGAACGCTATGTTGAGTCTGAGTATTCAGGTGATGAGGAAATGGCGTTACATGAACATATTTTGTTAATGAAAATAAAAAGTAGGCCTAAAATTAAAGCCAGAATTATCTGAAAATCACATTGTATCTTACGAAAATAAGGGCGAGTTTTGGACACTGGTTTCGATTTGAATGATGATACGTTAGGCGTTATTTCAGGTTGAATGGACCTCAGTTTTTTGCCATTCATTATATGATAGAGAATTCTTTGCTATGTTCTGATTAAAATTATGTAAACTGTTAAGATATGTAGATACATTATTTCAAATGTTTAATTAATACTATTAAATCTCATCAAAATAAAATATAACCCTATTTATTTTCATATCTGATATTTGTCTCCAGATTTCTTCTTTAAGTATCGTGTTTTTATAGTTTTCATCCCGTGTATCATATAAATAGGCCTACGGGTGACATCGTACAAGTTCGATAAGTTTTTGACTGCAATTATCAGCCATCTTTCCTCATTTTCAAATAAAAACAATACAATTCATCGCCACCTGTGATATGTTTTTCTACATCCAATCGTCATAAAGAGTATAAATGTCAAACATCTTTGATAAATGTGTCAAGAAAATCGCTGAGCTACCGATTCCAGCGAGAAACTCGCGCGAGGTTTTTGCCTCGAACGAGAATCTCTTCCAGTGTGTGGACGTCCATTTGAATCCATGTTATCAATTTTTTAATTTTCTCGCAACACATTTCTCGCTGGCGAAAACTCTTCAAGTGTGTTACGGGCCTTATAGGAGTGGAAATTGTCGGGGATTTTCATAAAACAACCGTAGTCCAAAGACTTTCTTTTTTGTGAAAAGTCATTGTCCAGGATGATGGTAGCATTTACAAATATCCCATTCATATCATCTTGAAACATTAATCCATACAATTTTAAACTGTAGTAGATTGGCAGTCCTGCTTGTTACGTACGCGGCAAATGCTACCTCAGTGAAAAATACTTCAACACGTGAATTGTTGCATTAGTTATGAAGTCATCTTTAAGTGCAGAAGTAACCCCATGGAAGAGACGAAAACAACGAAAGGAGAAGAAACAGGATATAATAAAGAAAAAGAAGATTAAAGGAGAGGCACACTTCAGTCACAACAGAGTATTTTTTTCTTAAAACCACCATAGCTATCTCAACTTAATTATAATTCTTTATGCAGGTTAGTTAAAAGTCCCGCTCCACCTAAATAACTTTTGAAGCATACGGTTCAGTGAAATGAAACTTGGTATGTGAGGATAACCATATACTAAGAACTCAATAATGGTATTACCGAGTTTTTTCTACTTCCGGCTTAACCGGAAGTAACTCCAACTCTCTTATTTTAAATGGAACATCCAATATATTTTTTTTATTTTTGAATAGTGTTCATTAAGAGCTTTCCAAAAAGTACCCACACTCGATACTTCTGTACAAATTCAGTGTTGCTAAATCAAGAAAACAGAAAAGTGTATCGAATATTAAAATAATAAAATACTCCTTCCTTAACAAAAACAAAACAAAGCTAGCTCACCTTCTAAATTATGTGTTCAAATTGGTAGCCCTCAGCTGCTTTACAATGTGTCACTCGATCATAGAAACCATTTAAGGAATGATTTAACCAGGCTTTAGGAATATCTTGCACCACTTCCATTTTTATTTATCAACACTAAATTTGTACAGAAGTATCAAGTGTGGGTACTTTTTGAAAAGCTCTTAATGAGCTTTATTAAATATATATATATATATATATATATATATATATATATAGGGTGTTCCATTTAAAGTAAGAGAGTTGGAGTTACTTCCGGTTAAACCGGAAGTAGAAAAAACTCTGTAATACCATTATTGAGTTCTTAGCATATGGTTATCCCCACATACCAAGTTTCATGTCACTGAACCAGATGGTTGAAAAGTTATTTAGGTGGTGCGGGACTTTTAACTAACCCTATATTGCTTATAGACTGAATTAGCTCATAAATCAAGTTATTATCTTTTCGTATAGGCTTTATCTCAAATTAAGGTAAACATGTACTTACTAGTCGTTAAAATTTAACTGAAGAATATTGCTGGAGAATCTTTAGTCTATTTTAAATATTCGTATTTAAATATGTATGTCACTATCGTATCGATTAAGGCTGGTTGAGTGGAAGAGAAGGCCTTATGGCCTCAACTCTGTCTGCGAAAATAAAATATTCTATTCTGTTGTCCACAGTTACCTGCATTTACACATGCATTTCTATGAGACAATTTTAGTTATAAATGTACTTCAGCTGTCCCAAGTTTCTACAACGCCTTAAGAAATGGCATGATTAATTTCATACTTGAAGTGTTAACAACACCCATGCCAGAAAATTTTTTATTTCTCCTGAAAATTTATGTTTTTGGACTATGGTTTTTTTTTTCTTCGAAAAACCCTTCAATTATGTTCATTAGGTTATGCCTGCGTTACTTCCCTATCCGTCTGTATCCTGCCTTTTTTTCCTCCAAGGAAACAAACTGAATCATCACATCACCACAAGACAGTTGATAAGAGAGCTTGACCTTCTGCTATCCTTCCGAGTCATCCTTTGATATCCCCTGACTCATCAAGTAGAAGAAAGTGTCCAAGCAGGAGGGGCTCACGACAGGAAGAAACTTGGCTGTGAGATCAAACTGCGCATGCGCGGACTTCTCATGCAGTGCCAACGTGATCCCTAGCTGGATTTATTTTCACGTGCGCAATCCAGATCAAATCAAAAAGTTCCCTTTGTACTCCGGTTACACATCTTGCATATACGAAGGTTAGGTTTGTTTAGTTTAGGTCTTTTTGTTATCCAAGTCCGCGCATGAGCAGTTTGATCTCACAGCCAAGTTCTTCCTGTCGTGAGCCTCACGTGTCAAAGCTGCGTCTTCGTTACTTCATGAAGACAGGCAAGAGTTTTAAAATAACACAGCGTTACAGACAGCTACAGCGTATATTGAGAATTGTCTTTCCGTTTCAATGCATTTTGTCCATAACAGTTTATTGTTGCTTGGTTACTAATTATGACGTAAGAATATATTTATATTACTACACATTAGAAATTGAAAACAACAAATCCATAAATTTTCTAGACATCACAATAACAAAAGTAGACAACAAACACACATTCAAAGTATACAGAAAACCAACAACAACACATATACACAAACAAGCTGCTTTCCGAACAATGGTACACAGACTACTCAACATACCAATGAACCAACAGGATTACAACGAAGAGCTGAACACAATGAAATACATAGCACAAGAAAACGGATACAACTCCAACATAATAGAAAACATAATACGTAAGACAAAACAAAACCACAAAAAACAGAAGAATACAACACAAACACAAGAACACAAAAAATACATCACACTAACATACGAAAACAAAAACACACATAAAATTGCAACCTCATTCAAGAAATTAAATTACAACATCGCATCAGAACAAATAACACTCTACAAAAACATCTCAACACACAAACAAATACAACCACACAGGCGTATACAAACTGAAATGCAACACCTGCAACAACTTCTACATAGGACAGACAGGCAGATCGTTTCAAACACATTACAAAGAACACATCACAGCCATAACAAAACTACAAAACACCTTCACATATGCAGAACACATCACAAAATGCTAACCACATCTACAGAGACATCAACACAGACATGGAAATACTGCACATCCAACCAAAAAGCCAGAAACTCAACACACTAGAACAATATGAAATATACAGACACACGAAAACACACCCCAACGAAATTCTCAACACACAACTCAATTTCAGAACACACACATTCTTTGACTCTACATTATACCATACGAACACACCCTCACAGGAAACAGAACAAGTGGCGCCAAGACCAACAACGACCATTTCTGAAGATGACCCATAAATAGGTCGAAACATGTAAACGAGGTACGTTGAAATTTAACACAGGGAGGTCTTACGATACATAGTCCGAAGTAAAATGTTGTTGTAAGAAACGTCAGAATAAAAAAAAACATTCAGTATTACGAAATTATTTCCTGTCCTCTGTCATTTTCCCATGTAATTTAATATTAAAATATCTAAATTTAACGATTTTTGCTTTTACGAAAAAAATAGGCCTACAGCGGTCGGCAAATATAGTACATTTAGTACTTGTAGAGTCCACATCTGTGGAGTAACGGTCAGCGCGTCTGGCTGCGAAACTAGGTGGCCCGGGTTCGAATCCCGGTCGGGACAAGTTACCTGGTTGAGGTTTTTTCCGGGGTTTTCCCTCAACCCAATACGAGAAAATGCTGGGTAACTTTCGGTGCTGGACCCCGGACTCATTTCACCGGCATTATCACCTTCATATCATTCAGACGCTGAATAACCTAGATGTTGATACAGCATCGTAAAATAACCCAATAAAAAAAAGTACTTGTAGAACGCGACTTCTCAATCCCTCCCTCTAGTTCACCTCTACCGGCAATGGAAGATGTGGGATCACACCCGCGTACCTAGAGGTGAGCACGGAAGTAACTATAAACCTGGCAGAATTTTTGTTCCTGCCCGTTGCTGGCCGTACGCTAGTTTGTTTCAAAGCTGAAGCCTAAGATAAGCAGACGACAGGGCGCCCACATCCGGCTCTGTGGGGAAACGCAAAGCTCCACTTCCCTGTCTAGTTCCTTACGTGCCGAAAATCTGGCTGCAACACAGACTTCCCAGCCTCCTAGAGGAAACTATGCCAAAATATAAGAGCTTCGCCGTCCTTTGAAATTCACCGCACCCGGCCGAGTCTGAACCCGCAAGCATCGGGTCCGACGGTAGCCATTAGGGGCTAGTTCATGCTGGAAAGTTACCTGTATGAGCTGTGAGTTTACAAGTTCATTACTATTAAACTTATTTACTTCCTTACTTACTTACTGGCTTTTAAGGAACCCGGAAGTTCACTGCCGCCCTCACATAAGCCCGCCATTGGTCCCTATCCTGAGCAAGATTAATCCAGTCCCTATCATCATATCCCACCTCCCTCAAATCCAATTTAATATTATCTTCCCATCTACCCCTCGGCCTCCCTAAAGGTCTTTTCTCCCTCCGGCCTCTCAACTAACACTCTATATGCATTTGTGGATTCGCCCATACGTGCTACATGCCCTGCCCATCTCAAACGTCTGGATTTAATGTTCCTAATTATGTCAGGTGAAGAATACAATGCGTGCAGTTCTGTGTTGTGTAACTTTCTCCATTCTCCTGTAACCTCATCCCTCTTAGCCCCAAATATTTTCCTAAGCATCTTATTCTCAAACACCCTTAACCTATGTTCCTCTCTCAAAGTGAGAGTCCAAGTTTCACAACCATAAAGAACAACCGGTAATATAACTGTTTTATAAATTCTAACTTTCAGATTTTTTTGACAGCAGACTGGATGATAAGAGCTTCTCAACCGAATAATAACAGGCATTTCCCATATTTATTCTGTGTTTAATTTCCTCCCGAGTATCATTTATATTTGTTACTGTTGCTCCAAGATATTTGAACTTCTCCACCTCTTCAAAATATAAATCTCCAATTTTTATATTTCCATTTCGTACAATTTTCTCGTCACGAGACATAATCATATACTTTGTCTTTTCGGGATTTACTTCCAAACCTATCTCTTTACTTGCTTCAAGTAAAATTCCGGTGTTTTCCCAAATCGTTTGTGGATTTTCTCCTAAACGTATTCACGTCATCCGCATAGACAAGCAGCTGATGTAACCCGTTCAATTCCAAACCCTCTCTGTTATCCTGGACTTTCCTAATGGCATACTTCTTGGGAATACCAAATTCAATAAGAATATCATCTAAAATTTCTCTCTTACTTCATTACTATTAAGCATTGTTTTTATTTATCGAATCTCCTTTCGCATAGGCATATTTACGTTAAAATCCAGACGCTCTGGACGTAAAATTCGCCAGCTTACGGGAAGATTTGTCTCCGTCTGTGGAAGAAGCTATATGCAGATGCGCCCCAGTAACACCGTGTGACGTGGAAAGACATTGACCAAGATGAAAACGAACTATCCTGCACTGCACAGCTGCCAGCAGTATTTCGTGAGCAAGAGCTGCTCTCCTTTGCTCCACCGATGGTTCGGTTGGCGGTCCTGTCTACGTGATATTCAAGCTCTAACAGGAAACAGGACTTTGTTACTTTATTAAAGCACCCTTACTGGCATCTTTTCTACAATTGCACGCACATTCAGTACGCAAACGCATGCAGTACTCACATATGGAGGAGCAGTAGGACGGACCCGCGTTTCGCAACTGTTTATCTTGTGAGTCAGCAGGTGAACCTGTCCTGTGAGCGTCCTGTTCGCGTCCTCCAGTTTCTTCAGCACTTCCTCTTTGCTCCTCAGGACCTCCTTACTGACACGCAGTTCATCCTGCAGGAGTTCGTTCGAGCGCTCCAGCTCTGACACCTTAGCAATGCTAGACTCTTGCATTTCCAGCTGCTTCTTCATTTTCGCCAACTCTCTGTCAGAGTCAACCTTCAGGAATGCTAGACTTTTCTGAAATTAAACCAAGCACAACACTTCTGGGTGACTACCGAACACCACAACAATGAAGTAGAACAAGCTGAACCTATGTGCTCATCTCTGACAGAGGTCATAATTTACAAACATCTATATATAATTTGAACTGGTAATGGAAATTACGGGAAAACGGCTGAACGGATTTTAATGACTGATCCCTCATTTTCTAGCTCGGCATCCAAAAATTGTCAAAAAAATAGTAGTTTTCAGTGAAATGTAAATTTTCGTGCATAATTTTCCTATTTTCCTAAATCCATCTGTTGTCAGTTTTGAGAACTAATTGCTTTTCAGAATAAAACAAATCACACACACTACAATAAACAATATTACACGAAGGCCATGATATGCAGGATTGCTAGAGCTGAAATTCAATTGGTTAGTAAAAGCTTCAAGACTTGCTAAAATAATTCTGTGATGTGTGATTTTCTGAGTACATTGGATATTAAAAACTACAAAACTTGAGGTGGTTTGATGACGTTATTATTATTAGAAATGAAATATTATTATACTTAATGCCATGATGTGACTATTTTTTATTAATTTACATATTAATGGTATACTGATGATATGAAAGTGAAACATTTTGGGGTTATATAAGTACATGTAGAGAATATCTTAAATTAGATCTTAATTTCTATAATTTAATGAGTGGTGGCTATAGACTACATATATGTTACTGAAAACTACAAAACTTGCGTTAGATAATAATATTATTATTAAAAATAAAATATTTTTATAGTTATTAATCAAATGAGGTTGGGTTTTTCATATATTTAATGTGGTGTACATATTTATAGGCTTGATTCTGTTTAATATTGGCTGCAAAGAGCGCAAAATCACAGTTCCTAAGGAAAGACCAAAAGGTATTACTTACTGATAAAATAAGAAGCCCACAAGATTTTGTAGTCTCCCTATCGTTTCAGCAAGATCTCTTAGCAGGATAAAATGATTTTACCCTCTGCATTTCAAGGTAGTTCACGAAACATGCAGCAGCTATACCAAGATGCTATGTCTATTGTTCGAAAGCATAGCAAACCTTATATTTTCTGAACTTTGACCTAGAATTCACAATACCCTGAAATAACTACCGCTTTACTCCCACATGAAAAAACCCACTGATCATCCTGACATTGTTACTTGCGTTTTCGCGTTGAAACTCAAAAACTAAAGATGGATAGTTTCAAGAAAAAGTACATGGCATAAAAAATATTCAGAGGGATTATGTTTAATTATTATGAAAGCAAATAACTTTCAAAATGTCTGGTAATCTTCATTGAAAATAAATCTGAAAAATTTTTATTTGAACGTCTAATGAACTTAGTTTGCTGCATTTGCTGGACAAGCCACTAGTTATTTTATAATTTTGTCACATGTAGTCAAAAATGTAATATGAAAATATCATCTTTAAAAATAAAAAAGTAACCATGACAATAAGTAGAAAATTCCCTCCGATGCAAATTATAAAAATAAGTGAACAGACAGAGTGTTTCAAATATTTAGGCATAGGAGTTAAGGAGCAATAATTGAAGATTAAAATTAAAATTTTATTGGATTATTTTACGACGTTGTATCAACATCTAGGTTATTTAGCGTCTGAATGATATGAAGGTGATAATGCTGGTGAAATGAGTCCGGGATCCAACACCGAAATTTACCCAGCATTGGTCGTATTGGGTTGAGGGAAAACCCCGGTAAAACCTCAACCAGATAACTTGCCCCACCCGGGATTCGAACCCGCGCACCTTGTTTCGCAGCCAGACGCGCTGACAGTTACTCCACAGGTGTGGACTTGAAATTAAGAGGACAGGACGAAGTTTATAAAGCAAAGTATGTCAGATGTTCAGTAGAATTCGCTGTACACAGACAGATAGTACTAAATTATTAGGCCTACATTTCAGATTTACAACAAAAATCCTTTAGCTTAATTGCTCTCAATTTGTGGGGCCACAGCTGTTCTCGGGTCCTTGTGATGCACTCACCTGGCACCTCCCCGCTATTTCCTCATGCTCCCGGACTAGCTTTGTTTTGCTCAGCAGCTCTTTCTCCAGCTGAGACAAGTCCTTCTCGCACTCGCTGGTTGCCCTCGCGCAGATGCAGATCGTAAGAAGCAGCCACAACTGTCCGCACGCCATTGATATCTCTGTAACCACCAAGTTCAAACTTCAGTATATTATTCTTTTACCCAGACATTATAGCTACACGGCGAATAAATGCCATACATTCTAAACCCAACTGCTGTTTCTATAAGACTAGGAGTTCAAAACCACTCCTATGTCTGTCTGTCCTGTATTCATGGGCTTAATGGATTCACAGGAAACAAAAAAGCGGATCAACTTGCAAAATAGCTGCTATATTTGACATAGAAATTGTATACAATAGATGTAAAATGTCTTACATAAAACTTAAAATAAAAGAAACGGGGTAGGCTGTGTCCGGGTTACATCAGCTGCATGTCTATGCGGATGACGTGAATATGTTAGGAGAAAATCCACAAACGATTAGGGAAAACGCGGAAATTCTACTTGAAGCAAGTAAAGAGATAGGGTTGGAAGTAAATCCCGAAAAGACAAAGTATATGATTATGTCTCGTGACGAGAATATTGTACGAAATTGAAATATAAAAATTGGAGATTTATCCTTCGAAGAGGTGGAAAAATTCAAATATCTGGGAGCAACAGTAACAAATATAAATGATACTCGGGAGGAAATTAAACGCAGAATAAATATGGGAAATGCGTGTTATTATTCGGTTGAGAAGCTTTTATCATCCAGTCTGCTGTCAAAAAATCTGAAAGTTAGAATTTATAAAACAGTTACATTACCGGTTGTTCTTTACGGTTGTGAAACTTGGACTCTCACTTTGAGAGAGGAACAGAGGTTAAAGGTGTTTGAGAATAAGGTGCTTAGGAAAATATTTGGGGTTAAGAGGGATGAAGTTACAGGAGAATGGAGAAAGTTACACAACACAAATCTGCACGCATTGTATTCTTCACCTGACATAATTAGGAACATTAAATCCAGACGTTTGAGATGGGCAGGGCATGTAGCACGTATGGGCGAATCCAGAAATGCATATAGAGTGTTAGTTGGGAGGCCACAGGGGAAAAGACCTTTGGGGAGGCCGAGACGTAGATGGGAAGATAATATTAAAATGGATTTGAGGGAGGTGGGATATGATGATAGAGACTGGATTAATCTTGCTCAGGATAGGGACCAATGGCGGGCTTATGTGAGGGCGGCAATGAACCTCCGGATTCCTTAAAAGCCAGTTAGTAAGTAAGTAAGGTAGGATGTGTCGATAACACACCCACAGGACTTTAAGTACGTGGATTCGTGTTGGACAGTAAGGGGTTTGATGCAGATGCTGGTTGTGAGATCAAAGACAAGTTAACTATAGTAGGATTTTATTTATTAACGGACGTGGTATGAGAAGTACTACTAAATGTACATAGGCTAAATAGAAATGATCGGATCGAAATTCAAATACAAACTGCTGAGTCATTTATACCCGAACTCACACTTTCTGAAGTCGAAATTGCTATAGATAATCTGAAAAAGTACAAGTCTCCAGGTATCGATCAAATTCCAGCAGAACTAATACAAGAGGGTGGAAGCGCATTATCTAGCGAAATTTATAAGCTTGTACTTGCTATTTGGGAAAAGGAAATTGTACCAGAACAATGGAAGGAGTCCATAAATGTAGGCCTAACTATTTTAAGAAGAGGGACAAGACTAACTGTAGTAACGTTCGAGGAATATCACTTTTGCTGACGTCGTACAAAATTTTGTCCAATATTCTTTTGAGAAGATTAATTCCGTATGTAGATGAAATTATTGGGGATCATCATTGTGGTTTTAGGGGTTATAGATCGATTTTTTTGTATTCGACAGATATTGGAGAAAAAATGGGAGTAAGGGTACAATACATAGTTATTCATAGATTTCAAAAAGGCGTATGACTCGGTTAAGAGAGAAGTTTTATATAATATTCTGATTGAATTTGTATTTCTGATTGAATCTAATATTACCAAGAAAATAGTTCGATTAATTAAAATATGTCTCAGTGAAACGTACAGCAGAGTCCGTATAGGCCAGTTTCTGTCAGATGCGTTTCCAATTCACTGCGGGCTAAAGCAAGGAGATGCACTATCACCTTTACTTTTTAACTTTGCTCTAGAGTATGCCATTAGGAAAGTCCAGGATAACAGAGAGGGTTTGGAATTGAACGGGTTACATCAGCTGCTTGTCTATGCGGATGACGTGAATATGTTAGGAGAAAATCCACAAACGATTAGGGAAAACACGGGAATTTTACTGGAAGCAAGTAAAGAGATAGGTTTGGAAGTAAATCCTGAAAAGATAAAGTATAAGATTATGTCTCGTGACCAGAACATAGTACGAAATGGAAATATAGAACTTTTGCATTTATGCTTTGAAGAGGTAGAAAAATTCAAATATCTTGGAGCAACAGTAACAAATATAAATTGCACTCGAGAAAAAATTAAACACAGAATAAATAAATAAATAATAATATTAGTCTGTTATTATTATTATTATTATTATTATTATTATTATTATTATTATTATTATTATTATTATTATTATTATTATTATTATTATTATTATTATTATTACTCGGTGATAAATCATCTAGACCTATACCATCACTTTTAAGCTCTTAGTCTCAATATTTTAGCGTTCGTTGTAAATGCATAATATTTTCAACACTTTGATATCTACATCTACATATACGACACATTAAAAACGATATTCTTTACTTTACACTTTTCCACCATCACGTGAACAAAAACAGAAGCTGAAGGGGAGACAGAATATTCAGTATGTGAATTTCCACCTCGTTTACGAAACCAACAATCGAACAACAATTAATCCTTGGTCTATATTAGGCTACAACACTGACATCATTTCTTTTTACAATGAATTTTATATGATTTTTAAGAGTTTTACAAATGCTATGTTCTTGATTGGAGATAATGTAAACTGTATGCCACAGATCATAACCCTGTGTTTTTATTAGTTGTTTCTAGAAACTTATCTTTTGGTACGTAAGTAGCGTACGTTCTACTAAGATGTTATTAATGTTACCAGCTTAATCTCTTTCACGTAGTGGAGACTCTGGTAGTTTAATTTTGTTCAAGTATTTTTTGAGATAAGGGCACATTTAATGTAATGTTATAAATCAGCGATATTTCTTGTCTAGTAGCATTCGCTAATGTAAAATGTTTTTGATAATTCTCATCTTCATGGCAGATCCGGGTTATATTTAACGCTATTAAGTCTTCAATAGACTATTCAACTTATAGAATGAATTTGCGATTTCAGAACCGCTTTAAAATCAACCAATCACAGTTGTGTTTCTTGATAAGACTGTTTGTAAGGAAGCATCTTATCTGATACCTTGATTGAAAACACGCCTCGTACAATACTTGTGTCAATCACAGAAAATCAAGAAATGTCGACAAAATGTAACATTGAAAATTGCGTATTCAATGACTATAACTGCAATTAATAAATAAATGCCCATAAAAACCTTTCATGTTTTTATTCTGCTAATGTAACATTTCAGCTTATCTTAATTTTGAGGTTAAGTATTGTTGTTTCGTATTTCCGCTCTGAGTAGTTGGCAATAGTATTCAGTAAGCCGTGATAGATAGTTTGTTTTTGAACCTCATTACAAGGAAACATAATAATGTCTTATTGCTGTGTTTTATAGTAATAATTATCATTTACGTAAGTAATTTGGTTTTTCAAGTTTACTTACTTACTTTACTTACAAATGGCTTTTAAGGAACCCGAAGGTTCATTGCCGCCCTCACATAAGACCGCCATCGGTCCCTATCCTGTGCAAGATTAATCCAGTCTCTATCATCATATCCCACCTCCCTCAAATCCATTTTAATATTATCCTCCCATCTACGTCTCGGCCTCCCCAAAGGTCTTTTTCCCTCCGGTCTCCCAACTAACACTCTATATGCATTTCTGGATTCGCCCATACGTGCTACATGCCCTGCCCAATTTAAACGTCTGGATTTAATGTTCCTAATTATGTCAGGTGAAGAATACAATGCGTGCAGTTCTGCGTTGTGTAACTTTCTCCATTCTCCTGTAACTTCATCCCTCTTAGCCCCAAATATTTTCCTAAGCACTTTATTCTCAAACACCCTTAACCTATGTTCCTCTCTCAGAGTGAGAGTCCAAATTTCACAACCATAAAGAACAACCGGTAATATAACTGTTTTATAAATTCTAACTTTCAGAGTTTTTGACAGCAGACTAGATGATAAAAGCTTCTCAACCGAATAGTAACACGCATTTCCCATATTTATTCTGTGTTTAATTTCCTCCCGAGTATCATTTATATTTGTTACTGTTGCTCAAAGATATTTGAATTTTTCCACCCCTTCGAAGGATAAATCTCCAATTTCTATATTTTCATTTCGTACAATATTCTGGTCACGAGACATAATCATATAATTTGTCTTTCCGGGATTTACTTCCAAACCGATCGCTTTACTTGCTTCAAGTAAAATTTCCGTGTTTTCCCTAATCGTTTGTGGATTTTCTCCTAACATATTCAAGTCATCCTCAAAGACAAGAAGCTGATGTAACCCGTTCAATTCCAATCCCTGCCTGTTATCCTAAACTTTCCTAATGGCATACTCTAGAGCAAAGTTAAAAAGTAAAGGTGATAGTGCATCTCTCTGCTTTAGCCCGCAATGAATTGGAAAAGCATCAGATAGAAACTGACCTATACGGACTCTGCTGTATGTTTCACTGAGACACATTTTAATTAATCGAACTAGTTTCTTGGGAATACCAAATTCAATAAGAATATCATATAATATTTCCCTCTTAACCGAGTCATATGTCTCTTTGAAATCTATGAATAACTGATGTACTGTACCCTTATACTCCCATTTTTTCTCCATTATCTGTCGAATACAAAAAATCTGATCGATAGTCGATCTATTACGCCTAAAACCGCACTGATGATCCCCAATAATTTCATCTACGTACGGAGCTAATCTTCTCAAAAGAATATGGTTTTTCAAGTTATTTAATTTTATTCCTTGAATAATCTTATCAAATTGCGCTCGCGGTTTCATCTTATTAGCATAATTTCTCGTGCAATTACTGCAGATAGGCCTAATAATTTATCAGTATTAGAAGGAGTGAGTTTGATGATTCTTTGGCTAACAAATCCAGTGATTTATTTTCCTTGATTCCTTTATGACTAATAACTAATCTAATCGACCAGCGGACTCAACTATGCTAATTATATCGCCAAGTAGGCTTTCCTAAAATCCCCTAAAATAACAAAAAAAAAAAAAAAAAAAAACACACACACACAAACAATAATCTTCCAGATAAAAACTACCTTGATATTTACATAGAATTAATTTTAGTTACTGAAAAGTCATATCAGATTGAAATGTAAAATTGTGTTAATTAGATTTTTAGATAAAAAAATCTCCGAGGAGGCAGAGAGATCTTCCCCGGGCTACCCCTTGAATGTTCTCCACAGTACAGCAACTATCGCAAAATTAAAGAAGTCCTGGATACTCAGAAGGGAGAGTATTCGCGACGTTGTGAAGGCAGAATACGTTTGTACTCACCGCCCTGAGTCGTCCTGCTGGCCGTGCGTTTTGCACTGCGGTCTTTTTCCTTCTAAAGCTCAGAGGAGTGGCTTAGCAGATAAGTCAGGCAGCTTAGTAAGACGGATGTTTGCTCTTTGCACAATGCTCAGCGTTCATTTCTTTTCCTCTCCATTATGCTGTACACATAATGCTCACTTTGATTATGTTGACACATTTAGCTTAGCCATACATCCGATTAATCAGAATTTTCTCGTTTTGTGAGTATAAACATTCCCGATTTTTTCTCTAGAAAATTACCTTTTCTTCGGATGTTTAACGGCAACATGTAAAAGCTTGATATTTTTATTTTCTCTAATGTTAAATATCTGTGACATTAATCAGACAGCTGCTCAGTAGAATATTCAACTTCTTGGCACGATAGACTTACCAACGTTTCTAAATTTTCATTGATGTTGCTACTACTAAGTTTTATTTCAAATCATCCGTCCTCAAGTGAGGTTGACCACTGGGATCCGGAATTAACAAACATAAAAGATAAAGGGAAATGAAACAAGCAAAATAATGATTCGATTTGTACATTAAAACAAAAATTTACGTATATATATTTTGATGTACCGAAGTACATATGATATTTCCATGCAGATATTCTGCGTCATCATATGATGAAAGAGTGATGAAAGGGAGAAAAATTCTCTCCGGCGTCGGGGTTGTATCCGGCGTGGCTTAGTGGATAAAGCATCAGCACGTAGAGCTGAAAACCCGGGTTCAAATCCCGACGCCGGAGAGAATTTTTCTCCCTTCCATCACTCTTTCATCATATGATGACGCAGAATATCTGCATAGAAATATCATATGTACTTCGGTACATCAAAATATATATATGATATGCGTAATAAATCACTTTGTGATTTAAGACGGCGCCTATACCGTCGGATCCCGGCCAACCAGTCACTCATTCGAGTGCACCTCAACACATGTATGGACTTCGGTCCTGCGTTCATAGACATCTATGACGTAGTGCAGAGGGCGGCCACTAGAGGGAACCCAAGAGTTGGAGCTTAATCTGAGACGATTCTAACCGGCGTCGGGGTTGTATCCGGCGTGGCTTAGTGGATAAAGCATCAGCACGTAGAGCTGAAAACCCGGGTTCAAATCCCGGCGCCGGAGAGAATTTTTCTCCCTTCCATCAATCTTTCATCAAAAATTTACGTGTTAACATATAGATGATAGTGTAGAATTTGAAGAGAGGCCTTTAGAATTTCCATTACAATCTTCTGAACCTCATAAAAGGGAACTTTAAACGATTTAAGGATATTACATGTAAATTTTGGTAAACCCCCCCCCCCTCGCTCCAAATAGAAAGCCTGTAACATCTCAGTTGTAAAGCGAAATGCCATATTTTTCACTGAGGTATGGAAGACAAGGTACATATTTAGCTCGCTTGTCATCATTTATCTGCAGTGCTTGATTCGTGTCTCGTTCAAAGCAAATCGTAGGGTCTAAAACCATCGCTTTCTGGGTTATTCTATTGATGGCAATTATATCGACTCTTCTATGTGAATCATCTTCAGACACACAATGAATCTCCTCATGTACTTCCCATTCTCTGTTTCTTAGGAGGTTAGCAATTGCTGTACCACTAAATTGGTCAGTAGTTCAAACCTCTGTAAATAATTAATTAATTCAATTTAATTAATTAATTTAATACTATACACTTGAGCTACATTAGTCATTGCAGCCCGAAAGAGCAGAAGCTCGTGCTCGGGCGCAGTTCAGATCAGTTATACAAAATATATCACAAAATTAAGAGACTTCATTGAGCACAATATCATTAATAAATGGTAAAATAACACAGCATGTAATAATAGGGTCTATATACAAATAGAAAATACAAAAGTACATAAATATTAGAGTATCAATTTTTAACTCAATTAGCTTAAACAATTAAATAATTGATCTGATTTGTTTCTTAAATCTATGTGTGTTAAGTATACTTAGCTCAGGGTAAGCTCTAATTAATTCATTATATATTTTGGGTCCAAAATTTCTGCTGTGTTTTAATCCAGCAGTTGTGTGGCATTTGGGAGTATTTAGAAAGAAACTGTAGTTTTGTCTCGTATGGTATTCGTGAGGATCAAATTTAAATTTATTTTAGTTTTTATGGAAGTAAATGTTTGTTTATAAATTTGTTCTAGATTTGATACACCAAATTCCTGAAAAAAAAAAAAGAATATGAATCAAAGATGAAGATAATGCTATAGATGATATTACTTACTTACTTACTTACAAATGGCTTTTAAGGAACACGAAGGTTCATTGCCGCCCTCACATAAGCCCGCCATCGGTTCCTATCCTGTGCAAGATTAATCCATTCTCTATCATCATAACCCACCTCCCCCAAATCCATTTTAATATTATCCTCCCATCTACGTCTCGGTCTCCCCAAAGGTCTTTTTCTCTCCGGCCTTCCAACTAACACTCTATATGCATTCCTGGATTCGCCCATTAGTGCTCCATGCCCTGCCCATCTCAAACGTCTGGATTTAATGTTCCTAATTATGTCAGGTGAAGAATACAATGCGTGCAGTTCTGCGTTGTGTAACTTTCTCCATTCTCCTGTAACTTCATCCCTCTTAGCCCCAAATATTTTCCTAAGAATCTTATTCTCAAACACCCGTAGTCTCTGTTCCTCTCTCAAAGTGAGAGTCCAAGTTTCACAACCATGCAGAACAACCGGTAATATAACTGTTTTATAAATTCTAACTTTCACATTTTTTGACAGCAGACTGGATGATAAAAGCTTCTCAACCGAATAATAACAGGCATTGCCCATATTTATTCTGTATTTAATTTCCTCACGAGTATCATTTATATTTGTTACTGTTGCTCCCAGATATTTGAACTTCTCCACCTGTTCGAAAGATAAATTTCCAATTTTTATATTTCCATTTCGTACAATATTCTCGTCACGAGACATAATCATATAATTTGTCTTTTCGGGATTTACTTCCAAACCTATTTCAAGGCAGTTCTACAAAATAAATTTTAAACTGACAGGGAACATTGGCATAAGCGAATGTTTAATGAAAAATGATGTTTTTTTATTACCATAGGCCTACTGAAGATTTGTGTCAGAGAAAGAATAATTGTTTGCATACATTTTAAGTCTGATTAGTGAAATACGTAGCTAGTCAACGATGTATGCAATGGAGGGGGCAAGGAACTGGCCACACTACTCCATTATCTCCTGACTTAGTTGCCTCACGAGTGGTGCCTTATTGGTGTTGACTAAACAACACACATATTCACAAGCAGCTCTGTGAATCCCTAAAATGGCACAACATTTCTTCTCACTCCCAGCACACAACGCTGATGTACATAGAGTTGTTATTCGTAAGTAACTCCCCTATGGCTTTGAAACTTATGCTGTGGTTAATTTAGTGGCTTTCAAAAGCAAGCTTATTAAGCATTTTCTTACTGCTTAGAGTAGGTTTAATTTTTACTTAATCAATAAAAAAAAAAACTTTCTCTCTTCTTAACTTTTACAATAAACTGTCTAGCTTTTATTAATCAGTTAATCTTTTAGTACTGTAAATTTATTTCAACTCAACAATAATAATTCCTTTCTACAATTCACAATTAACGCTCTCGGCAACAATGGGATTTGCTCTCCGCACAGCAACACAGCGTTCGTTATTGTACTCCACAACGACAATGACAATTTACTTGGACTATTACGAACAACAATGAACTGTTAATCTTAACTAATATTTACAAAGCACTATTTACAAATCAGAACTATCAATTCTCAGTTCACAGTTCTTCTAGCTCAGTCACTCGAGTTCACAGTATCTCGAACCACAGACCTTCAGAGACAGTCCACTGTACTCGAACTCAGGTCCCTCCAACTGCTGTCCACTGCACTCGAACTCAGGTCCCTCCAACTGCGGTCCACTGCACTCGAACTCAGGCCTTCGGATGCTGACACAGTTGCGGACGCACACTCGAGTCGAACTCCGGTACACAAGACTGGCTAGCTTGCTCTGTTCACTGGCTTACTCACTGAACTAATCATGAATCACACACACACTCCTTCGCGTCCGTAATTTATAACCACAGCAACGTAACCGAGAAACTTCGAATTCGCGATTTTTCCACTTCGACGGGCTTCTGGAAGAGTCGGGAGGGTCCGTTCCCCCTTCACTCCGTAAGTAGCAGCTGCGCGCGCAGCCTCCCCTCGCGCGTAGGCCCTTTCCCCTCTCTTCTCTCCGCCGCGCGCCGTCCCTCAGTGCTTCGTGGAGCCCGCGCGATCTGCTCTCTTGCGGGACGCTGGTCGTGAGTTCGAATCTCACGTCGCTGTCACAGTACTTTGATTTTTATTGTATTTGTAAATTTAATATTAATTGTAGTTATAATTGTAATTGTATTCTTAATATTGTAGCTGTAATCCCCTGGTAGAGGGGAAGAGAAGGCCTGATGGCCTTATCTCTGCCAGGTTTAATAAATAAATAAATAAATAAATAATATATTAATTAAATAAATTAATTAAATAAATGAAATTAAATAAAATAAATAAATAAATAAATTTACACATAAAAGAATAAAAAAGTCACCCATTCGCCTTCTGTAGTAGTCTAATTATCTCGAAAACTGTGTCCCTTTTCATATGCCCGCACTCATATATTGTACAATCATTTATTCACTACATGAAACTGTTTTGTTGTACGTTTTTTCATTACATAATGCTGTTTTATTGCTAACTCCACAATACTGTTCTAAAATAAGCTTGTTGAACTCTGCAATCTGCCTTGACAGTACACAGGCCTCTCACCACCGGCACTTCAAACTGCGAGAGAAGTCTTCAGCAAATAAACCATGTTCTTCAACCTTTGTGACGCAGTTGCGGTATTTTTAACAGAGTGGAGGATTGTCTTCTAGGAATGAAACGTGTGAGATACACCAGAATGCGAAATTGCCAGCGAAGTTGAACGATGCGCTCTAGGGCGACAACGTGAACGGCTCCCGCTTGCATTACTACGTCCCCCGTATTCAGGATTTAAATGACAACGATTTCTTTGCACTTTCAAAGCCGTCAGTCTCAGATTTTAAAGGTTGGGAGTGAGTCGTACATAATTTTAATCCGTGTTGTAAACTAATTTTGTGCGAGATAGTGCGTATTTGCTTGTTTTCCGCACAGAACCAATACGCGGTAAGTGTGAAATACCACATTCAGTATTCCCAACGTAACACACATAACAATTTCCCTCTTCTTACCGCTTAAGCGCGACATTCATTTTACTGCTTTAGGCTTTTAACATATTATTTTTGCAGACGTTTAACATAGTAATAATTATAAATTGGAAACTTACCACTGCAATTTCACCTAAATTGCAATGTTAATTATTGTTTTTAAATATTTGCAAAAATTAAGTAGAGTCTACTACTCCACGAAACTTATTGCATTCCTGATACAAGTAACATTAAGGAAGCCGTAAAAAAATCAATAAGATTCCAGATGTCGATGTTACTACTGCAATATGTTATATAAATAATATTGTTAAAATATTAAAATGAAAAATAAATCATTACATAACCATACCGTTTGTTTTAAGTTCGCATTTATAGACTGGGGAAAAAAAAAGACAGAGGTATATCACGGCCTTCTGGAGTATAGTAAACACAGAAAACATTTTATAGCAAGAAAGATATTTTGGTGTTCCGAAGTTGCCGTCATTAAACAGAAACCAACATGGAGATTTCATTGCAACTAATTAGAAATTCATCTTTCAGGTATGTAATAAACGATCTTCGCACAAAATAATGTACGATACACGAGCGGTATGTTTGTTTTCATGTTCTCGGAAATTAAAAAATCTCAACTACGTTTCGCTTTTTCAGTCTTTTCCTCGACCATGAAAACGTCAACATACCGCTCTTGTAACGTATATTACTATAAAGTACAGCATTTTATTTCCTTGATACAATTAACAAGCTTTTCTCTTAACAATTAATAGCCTTAATAAATTAATATATTATTATGTTTTGTAACCAAATAAATTAAAGAACTTAAACTTCGAACTTCTTACTATAGAAATTCTGTAATTTTAATGGATAACTAAATATGATTTTAAAACACAAAGACCACTCAAAGACGATAAGATGATAATTTATTGTGACTCTACTTCTTTATTTAACGTTCCTTTTAAACTACCTTCATAAATAATATGATAATTGCCTGATTTTGGACAACTATGAAAAAAATTATTCCCGAAAGGACAAAGTATATGATTATGTCTCGTGACGAGAATATTGTACGAAATGGAAATATAAAAATTGGAAATTTTCTTTTGAAGAGGTGGGAAAATTCAAATACCTGGGAGCAACAGTAACAATATAAATGATACTCGGGAGGAAATTAAACACAGAATAAATATGGGAAATGCCTGTTATTATTCGGTTGAGAAGTTTTTATCATCCAGTCTGTTGTCAAAAAATCTGAAAGTTAGAATTTATAAAACTGTTATATTACAGGTTGTTCTTTATGGTTGTGAAACTTGGACTCTCATTTTGAGAGAGGAACATAGGTTAAGGGTGTTTGAGAATAGGGTGCTTAGGAAAATATTTGGGGCTAAGAGGGATGAAGTTACAGGAGAATGGAGAAAGTTACACAGCACAGAACTGCACGCATTGTATTGTATTCTCCTGACATAATTAGGAACATTAAATTCAGACGTTTGAGATGGGCAGGGCATGTAGCACGTATGGGCGAATCCAGAAATGCATATAGAGCGCTAGTTGGGAGGCTGGAGGGAAAAATACCTTTAGGGAGGCCGAGACGTAGATGGGAAGATAATATTAAAATGGATTTGAGGAAGGTGGGATATGATGATAGAGAATGGATTAATCTTGCTCAGGATAGGGACCAATGGCGGGCTTATGTGAGGGCGGCAATGAACCTCCGGGTTCCTTAAAAGCCAGCAAGTAAGTATTATTATTATTATTATTATTATTATTATTATTATTATTATTATTATTATTATTGTTAATACTTACTTACAAATGGCTTTTAAAGAATCCGAAGGTTCATTTCCGCCCACACATAAGCCCGCCATTGGTCTTTACCCTGAGCAAGATGATCATTATTATTATTATTATTATTATTATTATTATTATTATTATTATTATTATTATTATTGTTATTATTGTTAATACTTACTTAAAATGGCTTTTAAAGAATCCGAAGGTTCATTGCCGCCCACACATTAGCCCGCCATTGGTCTTTACCCTGAGCAAGATGATCATTATTATTATTATTATTATTATTATTATTATTACTATTATTAATACTTACTTACGAATGGCTTTTAAAGAATCCGAAGGTTCATTGCCGCCCATATATAAGCCCGCCATTGGTCTTTACCCTGAGCAAGATGATGATTATTATTATTATTATTATTATTATTATTATTGTTATTATTGTTAATACTTACTTAAAATGGCTTTTAAAGAATCCGAAGGTTCATTGCCGCCCACACATTAGCCCGCCATTGGTCTTTACCCTGAGCAAGATGATCATTATTATTATTATTATTATTATTATTATTAATACTTACTTACGAATGGCTTTTAAAGAATCCGAAGGTTCATTGCCGCCCATACATAAGCCCGCCATTGGTCTTTACCCTGAGCAAGATGATCATTATTATTATTATTATTATTATTGTTAATACTTACTTACAAATGGCTTTTAAAGAATCCGAAGGTTCATTGCCGCCCATACATAAGCCCGCCATTGGTCTTTACCCTGAGCAAGATGATTATTATTATTATTATTATTATTATTATTATTATTATTATTGTTAATACTTACTTACAAATGGCTTTTAAAGAATCCGAAGGTTCATTGCCGCCCATACATAAGCCCGCCATTGGTCTTTACCCTGAGCAAGATGATTATTATTATTATTATTATTATTATTATTATTATTATTATTATTATTATTATTGTTAATACTTACTTACAAATGGCTTTTAAAGAATCAGAAGGTTCATTGCCGCCCACACATTAGCCCGCCATTGGTCTTTACCCTGAGCAAGATGATCATTATTATTATTATTATTATTATTATTATTATTATTATTATTATTATTATTGTTATTATTATTATTGTTATTATTGTTGTTATTATTATTATTATTATTATTATTATTATTATTATTAATACTTCCTTACGAATGGCTTTTAAAGAATCCGAAAGTTCATTGCCGCCCATATATAAGCCCGCCATTGGTCTTTACCCTGAGCAAGATGATCATTATTATTATTATTATTATTATTATTATTATTATTATTATTATTATTATTAATACTTACTTACAAATGGCTTTTAAAGAATCCGAAGGTTCATTGCCGCCCACACATAAGCCCGCCATTGGTCTTTACCCCGAGCAAGATGATTATTATTATTATTATTATTATTATTGTTATTATTATTATTATTATTATTATTATTATTATTATTATTATTATTATTATTATTATTAATACTTCCTTACGAATGGCTTTTAAAGAATCCGAAGATTCATTGCCGCCCATATATAAGCCCGCCATTGGTCTTTACCCTGAGCAAGATGATCATTATTATTATTATTGTTATTATTATTATTATTATTATTATTATTATTATTATTATTGTTATTATTACTACTACTACTACTACCACCTACTCATGACAGTTTTTGTGATAGCCCAGTGACTCAAATCATACTTGGCGGTAATCAAACCCGGATCGGCTGGAGTGCAGAGCAGGAACATGGTTGTAGTGAAAGGGTTTCATGAATGTGCTCCTTTCATTATTCACCGTTTATTACCCTATCTATCCCGGGGAGGGGATTTATCGAGCAATTCTCCACGTGTCTTGGGCTCCGTGACCAAGAAGCCACGTTCTTCTCTTAATGAGTGCTAGTCACGTGCACGCCTTGCCTACAGCGCGCTCCTTCCTTCATTATATGCAAATCCACAACTGCTGCTGCTATTAACCGAGGAAATCGCAATAATATCATCAGTAATGTTTCCCAGAATCATAAACATAGCCTACTGTATAGTTGTGAATTACAGTCGAACCTCAAGTACTGACATTGTCGATATCTCGAACTGATTTTCATCTACCTCCGTTATATTGTCTGTAGTGATATTTGTCTAGCAGGTCTATCCCAAGTTTCATACCTACATCTCAGAGTTTGAGACACATATTTCTGTAAATCAATTTCTGTGATTGTAGGGAAGCTTTCAATAAGGTCAGAAGGAGAAATTTATGGGAGGTTATGAGAGGAAGAGGTTCCGAGAGCATTTGGGAAGGACAATAAATAGCCATTTGTTCATGAATAATGATTTTGTTTAAATTAAAATTAAGTTTAATATTTCGTTAAGGTTTTACACATTGAAACGTTTCAGGATTTTTTTTCAAGTCCCTCTGAGAACGAAATCACAGATCTACAGCAATTGTTTTTAGCACGGCCTTCTTGTGTAAAAATATGAATCGCTGAAATAAAGAAGCATCGGAATACATTATTCATTTATTAGTAAATACGTCATCGTTATTGTTGGAATTGCCTGTATAAAGTGACGACATTCCGGAAGCTGGGTGGTTTCTTTCAGGAAATGATACGATGCACATAACCTCTTAAAATATAAAAACAAAAGAGGATGGATGCACAAATATAATAAACATAGACAAAATACCTTACTATAATAATACCGGACAGTTAGAAGTTTTACGTGCGAACGACGATGCTGCTGCTACCTACCTGCCGGGATGGAAATACTCACAAAACAAGCTGTAATCAACTGCAATGTATATTGTTGCTGGGCTAGTTAATAGTTTTATTAATTAGTGCTGTGTTAAAATGTCAGGGTGTATGTGTGCTGTGTATAATTGTGACAATTGCAGCATTACAAATTGCTCCAAATCGTACTTTCGATTTCCGACAGTTCATAAAACGTGAGTCAACAACATTCTTTAGTAGGCCTAATTCCTTCGTCTTTGTGTTGATAGAAAAATACAAATTACCTTTTTTATTTAGACCTAATAAATGAATAGAAGTTAAAATGTATTGGAAATTTTAAGGTTGTATCAAATTAAGTTTTATTGTTGTCCACATGCCTTTACTAATTATTACAAGCATCAGATTACTATCAATTTTATCTTTGCAGTTGTCAGCAATGCGTATATAAAACATTACTTAAATTCATTCCTAATATCAGATTGATTTTGTCTCGGTAAACCAAAGAAAAAATATGTAACAATTAATTACGGAAAGTAATATGAAGTATGCAATATTTCTCATAATATGCAGCTTCGATATAAGATAATAATTTTACATTAAATATTATTTAATTTTTCTTAATTGTTTCATATATAATTCCACATTAGTAACTCACGTTTTAAACAATAGTCCGAATCCCGCTATGTTAATATTTGTATATGTGGACGTAATTCCATCCCTCTGCGCTAGATGTCAGGTCCGCGATTTTTCGCACTAGTATACAGCTGTCCGGTATTATTATAGTAAGGTATTTGCATAGATTGCGCATTTCACCTGATCAACGTTGTAGCAGAAACATAATCTGGGTCATGAATGAACAAATAATGAAGTTCTTTAACCAATGCATTGCGGGTGGCATCGACGCAGCTCCCGTAAGAAGCAATGCTGTAATTTTTAGTACAATTTTTTTCGAGTGATATGAAGGAAAACGTTCCAATTTAGAGATAAGCATGCTTATCCATTCTTCACCGTTATGAAAACTTCGTTGTGCCTTTCTTTCCAGCAGTGGAAGGAGTCCAAACAAAACCTCTCCCTAGAGTACTTAATGGATGAAGTCCGATAGTTCGTCCACAAACCGAATGCAATTAAACAGATGTAGAAAGTAAAAGCGTTTGTCGTGTAACACTGTGGCTACAGATTTATTGGCTCTGTCGCCACACCTGGAATTGTAAGTCGGCTTTTCAATTGATGTTTAAGAAGCGGAAACAAAATAAGCTCAATAAGGTGACGCCTTCGTATGAATTAGCCGTGTAAATCACACACCCTGCAGTGAATAGAGCTTCCAGACTGCAGCAGCTACAGGCCTGTTCACAAATAACGCTCTAGCTTCATTCAGTTCAATCTTCCCGACGACTTTTGCTCTCGGAGTGTGTGTACCCTTTCGGTAGCTCAATCCTAGGACACCGCACCATTCCTCTAGTTCAGTGCTTTCCAATATTCTGAATATCACGTAATCCTTAAAGCTCATACTTCATTTTGACGGACCTTCTGAATTTTTTTTGCATAATTTAGGCCTATAAATGTGTTCTAGTCATTAAATATTTTCACAATACATTAAATGAAACATCCGTAATGCATTGACAGCGGTATTAAATTTTAACTTTTGCTTAAAAAAAACCTGAAAATACATACATAACCTACAAAGTTATTTTACGTTATATTATGTCTTTCCTGTGGAAAATGAAACGAGGTTTTAGACTTTTTTCATTGCAGGAGGGAAAACATTCCCTTAATTTTAATGCTAATGAATCAAGGTGTTCAACGATATCGGACGATCAAACATCATTGCTGCATTGTTGCTTCAAGTTTATCCTGAACGGCGAACAATGTTCATGTTGGATCCTGAAGACTAGAATTTAGAGAATAAAAAAAAAACTGAAAATATCAGATAGGTAGAAAATATTAAAAAATTAAAAACATCAGATAGGTGGGCAAGAAATAAAAGAAAACTAAAAATGTCAGATAGGTGGACAAGAAATAATAAAGAAACTAAAATATCAGATAGGTAGGCAAGAAATAAAAAAAAAACTAAAAATATCAGATACGTGAACAAGAATAGAAAAAAAAAAAACAAAAATATCAGATCGGAGGGCAAGAAATAAAAATGCTAAAAATTTCAGATAGATGGACAAGAAATAATAAAGAAGCTAAAAAATATCAGATATGTAGGCAAGAAATAAAAAAAAACTAAAAATATCAGATAGGTAGGCAAGAAATAAAAAAAAACTAAAAATATCAGATAGGTAGGCAAGAAATAAAAAAAAACTAAAAATATCAGATAGGTAGGCAAGAAATAAAAAAAAACTAAAAATATCAGATAGGTAGGCAAGAAATAAAAAAACTAAAAATATCAGATAGGTAGGAAAGAAATAAAAAACTAATAATATCAGATAGGTAGGAAAGAAATAAAAAACTAATAATATCAGATAGGTAGGAAAGAAATAAAAAACTAATAATATCAGATAGGTAGGAAAGAAATAAAAAACTAAAAATATCAGATAGGTAGGAAAGAAATAAAAAACTAATAATATCAGATAGGTAGGAAAGAAATAAAAAAACTAATAATATCAGATATGTAGGCAAGAAATAAAAAAAAACTAAAAATATCAGATAGGTAGGCAAGAAATAAAAAAACTAAAAATATCAGATAGGTAGGCAAGAAATAAAAAAACTAAAAATATCAGATAGGTAGGAAAGAAATAAAAAACTAATAATATCAGATAGGTGGGCAAGAAATAATAAAGAAGCTAAAAATATCAGATAGGTAGGCAAGAAATAAAAAAACTAAAAATATCAGATAGGTAGGCAAGAAATAAAAAAACTAAAAATATCAGATAGGTAGGAAAGAAATAAAAAACTAATAATATCAGATATGTAGGCAAGAAATAAAAAAAAACTAAAAATATCAGATAGGTAGGCAAGAAATAAAAAAAAACTAAAAATATCAGATATGTAGGCAAGAAATAAAAAAAAACTAAAAATATCAGATAGGTAGGCAAGAAATAAAAAAACTAAAAATATCAGATAGGTAGGCAAGAAATAAAAAAACTAATAATATCAGATATGTAGGCAAGAAATAAAAAAAAACTAAAAATATCAGATAGGTAGGCAAGAAATAAAAAAACTAAAAATATCAGATAGGTAGGCAAGAAATAAAAAAACTAAAAATATCAGATAGGTAGGAAAGAAATAAAAAACTAATAATATCAGATAGGTGGGCAAGAAATAATAAAGAAGCTAAAAATATCAGATAGGTAGGCAAGAAATAAAAAAACTAAAAATATCAGATAGGTAGGAAAGAAATAAAAAACTAATAATATCAGATATGTAGGCAAGAAATAAAAAAAAACTAAAAATATCAGATAGGTAGGCAAGAAATAAAAAAAAACTAAAAATATCAGATATGTAGGCAAGAAATAAAAAAAAAACTAAAAATATCAGATAGGTAGGCAAGAAATAAAAAAACTAAAAATATCAGATAGGTAGGCAAGAAATAAAAAAACTAATAATATCAGATATGTAGGCAAGAAATAAAAAAAAACTAAAAATATCAGATAGGTAGGCAAGAAATAAAAAAACTAAAAATATCAGATAGGTAGGCAAGAAATAAAAAAACTAAAAATATCAGATAGGTAGGAAAGAAATAAAAAACTAATAATATCAGATAGGTAGGAAAGAAATAATAAAGAAGCTAAAAATATCAGATAGGTAGGCAAGAAATAAAAAACTAATAATATCAGATAGGTGGGCAAGAAATAATAAAGAAGCTAAAAATATCAGATAGGTAGGCAAGAAATAAAAAAAACTAAAAATATCAGATAGGTGGGCAAGAAATAAAAAAAAAACTAAAAATATCAGATAGGTGGGCAAGAAATAAAAAAGCTAAAAATATCAGATAGATGGACAAGAAATAATAAAGAAACTAAAATATCAGATAGGTAGGCAAGAAATAAAAAAACTAAAAATATCAGATACGTGAACAAGAAATAAAAAAAACTAAAAATATCAGATAGGTGGGCAAGAAATAAAAAAGCTAAAAATATCAGATAGATGGACAAGAAACTAAAATATCAGATAGGTAGGCAAGAAATAAAAAAACTAAAAATATCAGATACTTGAACAAGAAATAAAAAAATCTAAAAATATCAGATCGGTGGGCAAGAAATAAAAAAACTAAAAATATCAGATAGATGGACAAGAAATAATAAAGAAACTAAAATATCAGATAGGTAGGCATGAAATAAAAAAACTAAAAATATCAGATACGTGAAGAAGAAATAAAAAAAAAAACTAAAAATATCAGATAGGTGGGCAAGAAATAAAAAAGTTAAAAATGTCGGATAGATGGACAAGAAATAAAAAAGAAACTAAAAATATCAGATAGGTAGGAAAGAAATAAAAAGAAACTAAACATATCAGATACGTGAAGAAGAAATAAAAAACTAAAAATATCAGGTGGACAAGAATAAAAAACTAAAAATATCAAATAGGTGGACAAGAATAAAAAAACTAAAAGTATCAAATAGGTAGTCAAAATAAAAAAAAAAAACTAAAATTGTCAGAGAGGTAGGTAAGAATTAAAAAAAATACTAAAAATCAGCTAGGTAGGCAAGAATTAAAAAATAAAAATCTAAAAATATCAGATATGCAGGCAAGACTTGCAAAGCAAAACAAGTTCCTTAAACGAATCTCATTCCTCCTAACTCTGTGTCTGAAAATTCCGAGATAAGAAAAAAATATCCCAACAAGTTGAGAAACGTCAGAGAACATGACATAGTTAAACTTAATTGAAGTATCGCTTCAAAACTCCACGGGGTCCGCGGCCACAGGTTGGCAACCGCTTGTTTAGTTTGATGCTCAGCGTAGGTTGACATGGTATTTGTGGCAGTGCGTGGTGGGCACAGCAGTTTCAAATTCAAACCCACCGCTACAGTAAGTTACACTTACCTTCAGTTCGTTTTATTAAAGTAGGACACAAGATACGTATGAGCTCCGACTGAAGTTCACCCAGTACCTACCAAGTATACCTGTGCCAGGAAGGATGCAACAAATGGGCTGGCCCTTTCCTGTTGATGAAACATTTATGTAGTACTGGAAAGTTGAAGGGCTCTATATGTATGACACGGTGCAAATACCCGATAAACCTCGCACCACGCTGAATACCGTGAAATTCTCACTTTGGACTTTCAGTCACTTAAATATGCAAGATTGAAGTATAGCACAAAACGAAAGTTATGTGAAAGTCTAGACTAGAGCTGCTTCTAGCGATCAAAATAGGTGACTTTGTTAAGACTAGAGATCCTTGTAGCGATCAAAATATGTGGCATTGTTAAGACTAGAGATCCTTGTAGCGATCAAAATATGTGACTTGGTTAAGACTAGAGCTTCTTGTAGCGATCAAATTATGTGACTTTGTTAAGACTACAGCTGCTTGTAGCGATCAAATTATGTGACTTTGTTAAGACTACAGCTGCTTCTAGCGATCAAATTATGTGACTTTCTTAATACTACAGCTTCTTGTAGCGATCAAATTATGTGACTTTGTTAAGACTACAGCTGCTTCTAGCGATCAAATTATGTGACTTTGTTAATACTACAGCTTCTTCTAGCGATCAAATTATGTGACTTTGTTAAGACTACAGCTTCTTGTAGCGATCAAATTATGTGACTTTGTTAATACTACAGCTGCTTGTAGCGATCAAATTATGTGACTTTGTTAATATTAGAGCTTCTTGTAGCGATCAAATTATGTGACTTTGTTAAGACTAGAGCTGCTTCTAGCGATCAAATTATGTGACTTTGTTAATACTAGAGCTTCTTGTAGCGATCAAATTATGTGACTTTGTTAATACTACAGCTGCTTGTAGCGATCAAATTATGTGACTTTGTTAATACTACAGCTGCTTCTAGCGATCAAATTATGTGACTTTGTTAATACTAGAGCTTCTTGTAGCGATCAAATTATGTGACTTTGTTAATACTACAGCTGCTTGTAGCGATCAAATTATGTGACTTTGTTAATACTAGAGCTTCTTGTAGCGATCAAATTATGTGACTTTGTTAATACTACAGCTGCTTGTAGCGATCAAATTATGTGACTTTGTTAATACTAGAGCTTCTTGTAGCGATCAAATTATGTGACTTTATTAATACTACAGCTGCTTGTAGCGATCAAATTTTGTGACTTTGTTAAGACTACAGCTTCTTGTAGCGATCAAATTATGTGACTTTGTTAATACTACAGCTGCTTGTAGCGATCAAATTATGTGACTTTGTTAATACTAGAGCTTCTTGTAGCGATCAAATTATGTGACTTTGTTAATACTACAGCTGCTTGTAGCGATCAAATTATGTGACTTTGTTAATACTAGAGCTTCTTGTAGCGATCAAATTATGTGACTTTGTTAATACTAGAGCTTCTTGTAGCGATCAAATTATGTGACTTTGTTAATACTACAGCTGCTTGTAGCGAACAAATTATGTGACTTTGTTAATACTATAGCTTCTTGTAGCGATCAAATTATGTGACTTTGTTAATACTACAGCTGCTTCTAGCGATCAAATTATGTGACTTTGTTAATACTAGAGCTTCTTGTAGCGATCAAATTATGTGACTTTGTTAATACTAGAGCTTCTTGTAGCGATCAAATTATGTGACTTTGTTAATACTACAGCTGCTTGTAGCGATCAAATTATGTGACTTTATTAATACTACAGCTGCTTGTAGCGATCAAATTTTGTGACTTTGTTAAGACTACAGCTTCTTGTAGCGATCAAATTATGTGACTTTGTTAATACTACAGCTGCTTGTAGCGATCAAATTATGTGACTTTGTTAATACTAGAGCTTCTTGTAGCGATCAAATTATGTGACTTTGTTAATACTATAGCTGCTTGTAGCGATCAAATTATGTGACTTTGTTAATACTACAGCTGCTTCTAGCGATCAAATTATGTGACTTTGTTAATACTAGAGCTTCTTGTAGCGATCAAATTATGTGACTTTGTTAATACTAGAGCTTCTTGTAGCGATCAAATTATGTGACTTTGTTAATACTACAGCTGCTTGTAGCGATCAAATTATGTGACTTTGTTAATACTAGAGCTTCTTGTAGCGATCAAATTATGTGACTTTATTAATACTACAGCTGCTTGTAGCGATCAAATTTTGTGACTTTGTTAAGACTACAGCTTCTTGTAGCGATCAAATTATGTGACTTTGTTAATACTACAGCTGCTTGTAGCGATCAAATTATGTGACTTTGTTAATACTAGAGCTTCTTGTAGCGATCAAATTATGTGACTTTGTTAATACTACAGCTGCTTGTAGCGATCAAATTATGTGACTTTGTTAATACTAGAGCTTCTTGTAGCGATCAAATTATGTGACTTTGTTAATACTAGAGCTTCTTGTAGCGATCAAATTATGTGACTTTGTTAATACTACAGCTGCTTGTAGCGAACAAATTATGTGACTTTGTTAATACTAGAGCTTCTTGTAGCGATCAAATTATGTGACTTTGTTAATACTACAGCTGCTTCTAGCGATCAAATTATGTGACTTTGTTAATACTAGAGCTTCTTGTAGCGATCAAATTATGTGACTTTGTTAATACTAGAGCTTCTTGTAGCGATCAAATTATGTGACTTTGTTAATACTACAGCTGCTTGTAGCGATCAAATTATGTGACTTTATTAATACTACAGCTGCTTGTAGCGATCAAATTTTGTGACTTTGTTAAGACTACAGCTTCTTGTAGCGATCAAATTATGTGACTTTGTTAATACTAGAGCTTCTTGTAGCGATCAAATTATGTGACTTTGTTAATACTAGAGCTTCTTGTAGCGATCAAATTATGTGACTTTGTTAATACTACAGCTGCTTGTAGCGATCAAATTATGTGACTTTATTAATACTACAGCTGCTTGTAGCGATCAAATTTTGTGACTTTGTTAAGACTACAGCTTCTTGTAGCGATCAAATTATGTGACTTTGTTAATACTACAGCTGCTTGTAGCGATCAAATTATGTGACTTTGTTAATACTAGAGCTTCTTGTAGCGATCAAATTATGTGACTTTGTCAATACTATAGCTGCTTGTAGCGATCAAATTATGTGACTTTGTTAATACTAGAGCTTCTTGTAGCGATCAAATTATGTGACTTTTTTAATACTACAGCTTCTTGTAGCGATCAAATTATGTGACTTTGTTAATACTACAGCTGCTTGTAGCGATCAAATTATGTGACTTTGTTAATACTAGAGCTTCTTGTAGCGATCAAATTATGTGACTTTGTTAATATTACAGCTGCTTCTAGCGATCAAATTATGTGACTTTGTTAATACTAGAGCTTCTTGTAGCGATCAAATTATGTGACTTTGTTAATACTACAGCTGCTTGTAGCGATCAAATTATGTGACTTTGTTAATACTACAGCTGCTTCTAGCGATCAAATTATGTGACTTTGTTAATACTACAGCTGCTTCTAGCGATCAAATTATGTGACTTTGTTAATACTAGAGCTTCTTGTAGCTATCAAATTATGTGACTTTATTAAGACTACAGCTGCTTGTAGCGATCAAATTATGTGACTTTATTAAGACTACAGCTGCTTGTAGCGATCAAATTATGTACTTTATTAAGACTTCAGCTGCTTGTAGGGATCAAATTATGTGACTTTATTAAGACTACAGCTGCTTGTAGCGATCAAATTTTTTTTGGTAGGTTATTTTACGACGCTTTATCAACAGCTTTGGTTATTTAGCGTCTGAATGAGATGAAGGTGATAATGCCGGTAAAATGAGACCGGGGTCCAACACCGTAAGTTACCCAGCATTTGATCATATTGGGTTGAGGGAAAACTCCGGAAAAAACCTCAACCAGGTAACTTGTCCCGACCGGGAATCGAACCCGGGCCACCTGGTTTCTCGGCTAGACGTGCTAACCGTTACTCCACAGGCGTGGACTATTAAGACTAGAGCTGCTTGTAGCGATCAAATTATGTGACTTTGTTAAGACTACAGCTTCTTGTAGCGATCAAATTATGTGACTTTGTTAAGAGTACAGCTGCTTGTAGCCATCAAATTTTGTGACTTTATTAAGACTACAGCTGCTTGTAGCGATCAAATTATATGATTTTATTAAGACTACAGCTGCTTGTAGCGATCAAATTATGTGACTTTACTAAGACTAGAGCTGCTTGTAGCGATCAAATTATGTGACTTTATTAAGACTAGAGCTGCTTGTAGCCATCATATTATGTGACTTTGTTAAGCCTAAGGTCTTAAAAATCACACGAGCACTAGGCAATTTGATGAAAAGCGATTCGTTACTCCAGCTGGTATCCCATACATTATGTTAACATCGACTTGCCTGGCAACAGAGGGCGAAAACAGACGGACGGAATGTACTCTTTGGTAATAGTGACGTGGAAAACTCACATTTGCGTGAAAACCACGGGATCAGTTTCTTACAGCAGCACAATTATTTTTTCAACCATCTGTATGATGAGAAAGCCGAAATGTTTGAGGGTCCCCCTACCATTATGGAAGGATGTTGACCCCCTCACTTCGCACCATGTATGGTGCTGGACGTTCCTGCGGGTGTGATTGTCATGTACGAAGCGTAGCGAGGTGTCTTCCGTCCTTTGTGCCGGTGTAGCACCTTTGTAAGGCGAGAGATGTAACCTGACGTTGTTTTCAAAACATTATCTTGAAGGCTCGATTCCCGTTCTTTACTAGCCATTGATCTATAGAATTGGGTGTTTTTACTTTTGAATTAGGGGGACTATTTTGCATATGTACGGATACGGAGTTAAAATTTGGAGTGAATCTTGATGGAAGTCCACTTGTATGTAGGCAGCAATTTTACATATAGACTATATAACCTATATATATACATATATACATATAATACTAATAAATAAATACATAAATAAATTAATTAAGCTTCCCTTATGAAAAGGTTGCCAGATTTGACAAAGCGTATTACATATAATTTGGAAACACACCTAAAAGGTAAAATGATTTACATTTGATACGATTAGGGAATCGAATATACAAAACGTCAGAAAAATTTCCACCTAAGTAGCGTTCCAAATTTTATTTTCACATTGTATGTAACTTGTAACCGTAAATCATTGCTTGCAATATCCCTTTATTACTCTAAACTGTTCCATTGTTCATGAATTAAGTATTAATTTGAAAGTGAAAGTCAAACTTTGTTTTATTAATCTACTATTGATTATCTTTTTAAGATCGTGATTTACTCTGAAACGGTTAGACATTCTTGTATATCTTTTACATTGATTATTCCTCAAACATCTCATTAATCTTTAACAGGATCCATTTTTCATTAAGGTATTCTTCTACATAATTCATGTGAATTGTAACTGTGACCACAATTTTATATTATAATTTTACTATTGTTCATTGGTTATAAAATATGTATTTTGATGCCAACTATAACCCTAATATACCTCAGGGTGAAATAGGGTTTATTAAATTGGATAAAAAAATTATTTTCGTATCTGTACATATTTCTGGGTGTGTGGAAGAGAAGGCCTGATGGTCTTTAATTCCACCACAATAAATAAATAAAATGATTATTAAATAAATTACTATGTAAACAAGAAAACTATGAGTGTATTGGGAAATTATTCTGATTTTGGAGTTTTCACGGGAACATACTTTCTAATTTGTGTAGAAATTATATCTGAACATAGATTTTGACCTACAGTTTACCTTTCTAATTGCTTACAACGGTTTATCCCAAAATATTTGACAAATTTAATTCGTATATAACATCTACAAGCTAATTTAGATTCAAAACGAAAGCGTTTACTTAAGATTGTAAACTTTATTGCCAAATTAAAAAAAAGATTGTAACATCATTCACGATAGGAACATGAACATAACTGCAAAGATACTTGGTAACCATGGAAACATAACAACGACGTTATTATTTTCATCATATTCTGCTGTATGCTTCAGCACTATATTTTGTGTGATGTTTTAAAATCACGTAAGCATGAAAATGGAAGTTTGGAGTTTGAAAACTTGCATGTTATCGTATAATGGTAATGTTAATGTCAATGTTTAATGTTTGTACAGATCATTGTTCCCATACCGCTAGCAGGAATGGTTTAGAGTTTTGCCATTCTCTACTAATCGCATTTCATTTGCATCGCTATCCAGGAAGATAATTTTTATAATAGCTTCCAATGCGTATTAAGGAATTGTAATAATCCTCACCAGCAACAGATTTAACTTTCGACAGAAAATAAAACCCATGCATGTTTCCTATTATTTAGATGTTCCTGTGGATATTTTTATGCCTGAGTTCATAATTTTTTTTGTCTTCCTTAACGTATATTCTGGTATGGGCTATTCCATCTCAAATCGACCGAAATATAGAGAAAATTGACCTTGCAATTTTGAAATACAATGAAACTTTTTCTGTCCGTTGACAACTGTGATACAATGCTTTGTGCAAAGTTTGAGGCATCAGAACTTCATAGTGTTTAAATTAAAAATATTTAAATTTATCGAATTTTCATAAAATTAGCAACTTTAAACTGTTGTGGCTCCGAAACCCTTTCACCCAATGATCAAAATCATGGTTTATTTTGATGCTGAGAAATTAAAGTTTATATTGACATATAAATAGATTTTCTTACTTTTTATGGAAATGGAGAAATTTAGATTTTTCTTCATTAAGACGCCTTTGCCCACGAAAAAATATTTTTAAAATATATGGTTAGATTCCGCATGGAAAGTACAAATAAACACATATTTTTTACTGGTGCACCGTTGATAAGAAAGTATTGAAAATATCAAATAAAGAAAATAAACAGTACGCGTGTGAACTAACCAGCTGACTGTAGGTAGTCGAGACAAGCAAGGCCAGGAGACAAACACGTTATGTTTCATCTAGTAGCGCATAGCTGGGCAGCTTTATCACAAGTTTTCATAAACACAGGAGTAAAATGACGCCCAACGCTCGCTTATCTTCAGCTCTCGGCCAGTGCGTGCGGTACTGCGCCGTTCAAATCCAGGCGTGTGAAAATAATTTATTTAATACCCTCGAAATTTATTGCCTTACCACTAAGCAAACAATGCCGAATCCCTCTTAATAATGCAAGGTTTTTCCTCAATAATTTTTTTACATTTTTACAAATGGGCAAAAAGTCTAAAAGTAAGTAAAATCAAATTATCTGTCTCTCTGTACACAATAAAAATAAGTACTGGGTGTTCAGTTCAAAGTGTGTCATGGCTCGCTGTATGCCGTCACGTGGCTAGTCGATGAGCCTAGAGAATTCAATCTTCCTACACTTCCACAGAGGTGTATTACTTATCTGCCAGAGAAGTTTCCTAGCAAGTACGGCGTTCATTCAGAAGAGTACTTAACGATACGTACGGTAACGCCGGTAGTAGCAGGAATGTGAACTGTTTCGAAATATGTACTGAGGTGAGTTTTTTCTTACTGTCGGGATATGGGGAGAAGGTTAATACGATTACTTACGTATTTGTTAACTTGGACGGTCAACATGGACACGGAGCATTTGATTTGTATTGTGGAATGTTGCCGTACGCAACCGATGATAACAAATATCCTGCGTACGACTTGCCGGCGCAAAACACAATTCGAAAGAGGTTATGATAGCACACAGACCGTACAGACCGCCATCTGTTGCTACGACGTTCAAGTTATACCGTACACGTTCTCAAGTTCAGATTGAACGCCTTGATTAATAGGCAACTTCTCTGACACAAAAGCTAAAACTCACTTCAAATCGCTGACTCATCAACAGTGACGTCATGACACACTTTGACATGAACACCCAGTATTACTTCTTATCATAAAGTACCAAATGTCAACTTCAAAATGAGCTCCCGCTCAATGTTCTGCAGTAAATGGTTCCAGAGTTCTGAGCGCTGAAAGAGGCTTGTTTTTATAAAATACGCTAAATTTTTTTCGCTCAACAATACGAAAACCGTTTGATTTTCGATAGTGTATTTTTGAAAATGCACTCTCTTCAGCGCTTTGTATAAATAGGGAAAAAATTAGAGTATTAAAGAAATGCGAGGTTTTTTACTGATCAATTTCATATTGAATAGCCCGTATAATCTCATTTCGGCAACATCAGTTCTATCTTCTCCTCTCTTAATCATCTATATATATAATTTTAACTGGTAATGGAAATTACGGGAAAACGGCTGAACGGATTTTAATGAGTGACCCCTCATTTTCATGCCTGGCATCCAAAGTTTTTCGGAAAAGTAACTTAGTAGTTTTCAGTGAAATGTCAATTTTCCTACATAATTTTCCTATTTTCCAAAATCCGTCTGTTGTCAGTTTTGAGAACTAATTTTGTTCAATCACGGCCGACTTGATTGAATTTCAGAACAAAACACACACTACAATAAACAATAGGCTATTACACGAAGGCCATGACCTGCAGGATTGCCGACATATTTAGAGCTCAATTCAATTTGTTATGAAAAACTGATTCTGCAGTATATAATTTTCTGAGTAAAGCTGTGTATTGGATATTCAAATCTACGAAACTTGAGGTGGTTTGATGACATTATTACCATTAGAAATAAAATATTATTATAGTTAATATCATGATGCATCTATTTTTCATTAATTGTACATAATATTGATGCTATATTGATGACATGAAAGTGAAACGTTTTGAGGTTATGTAAGTAAATGTAGAGAATATCTTAATTTAGATCTTCATTTCTATAATTTACTGAGTGGGTGCTATATATAACTACAAAACTTAAGTAAGATAATAATATTTTCATTAAAAATCAAATATTTTTATACTTATTAACCCAGTGGGGTTGGGTCTTCTTCATATACTTAATGGCGGTGTAGTGTAGATATTGATATGTGTCATTGTCTTCAGTATTGGCTCGAGAGAGTGCAAAAAATACAGTTCCTAAGGAAAGATCAAAAGGTGTTACTTACTGATAAAATAAGAGGCCTAGAAAATTTTGTAGTCTCCAGATCATTTCAGCAAGATCTCTTAGTAGGATAAAATGATTTTACGCTCTACATTTCAAGTTCTACATGCAGCAGCTATACGAAAATGCTATTGTTCGAAAGCTTAGCAAACCTGACATTTTTTTAACTTTTGCCTACAATCCACAATGACCTGAAATAGCTACTGCTATCGTCCTGACATTGATACTTGCGTTTTCGCGTTGAAACTCAAAAACTGAAGTTGGATAGGTTCAAGGAAAAGTATTTGGCCTAAAAAAAATCCATTCAGAGGGATGATGTTTCATTATTATGGAAGCAAATAACTATCAAAAAGACAAGTATTCTTCATTGAAAATAAATCTGAAAAATTATTATTTGAACGTCTAACGAACTTAGTTTACAGCAGTATTTGCTGCACAAGCCACTAGTTGCCTTATAAGTGGGCAGGCAATTCACTAACAACATTTTAGTGGGCTGTCTTTAAGAATGCCATCATCACGATAATTTAACAAAGTGGTTATTCTAATTGCTGCGTAATTGGTGTAATGAGGTATGCGTCAGTTAATGACTCACACATTTATATATGAAGAAGTTTTCTTTCCTGGACAATAGCCAAACCGCTTGAATTGTTTCATCAGAAATATGAAGATGTTACGAGATTCAGCCTCGTGCTACGAGATGTCGCCTGTGTGCGTGTTCCCTAGACTGGAGCACAGCTGATTGAATTGTAACTCGACTGTAACGTCACAGTCTACTATATACAGTCGCGAAGCTTGAGGTGTTTTTTTGCAAATCTCGTGATAAAGCGCTCCAAGCGGTTAGCAACTAGAAACAATAGACTGTCCATGGTCGAATTTGGACTGTGTCGTATTTCTATCGAGTGCTAGCTCGTTGCGTATTTCACATTGATGCTTGTGAAATGTTCGTTATTGGTTGTAATGAAAATGTTAATGGCTAAAATATAATAATTGGAATAATAATATGGGACAAGGAGGAGACGTTTGTAGTGCTATAAATTGTAGCAACAGTAAGAGAAAGAGGCCAGAGTTATCCTTTGTCCGATTTCCGAAAGATTCAGAAACTGTGCAGAAACAAAACTGTTAATTTGAAGTTCTTTGTGACTGTTAGAATACATTATATCCTTAAATTTCACAATTAAATGTTTCAGTCTAACCGAAAGGACATTAGATACCGGTTAAAATTCTGTCACTTAGGCTGCTAAATTTCCAGAGAAATAAAGGTTAGGTCTACTTTTTTTTCATAGGATATATTTTTAATTCTAGCAATTAATTTTGTTATTATTTTTATGTGTTATTTTACTAAAGACGTAGAGAAATCAAGTTTGTTTTAATGAAATTTATTGATCACGTTTTATTTTCAATTCTGGTGGGATTATTATTGCTTAGGCCTACTTTTTTCTTCAAAGGATATGTTTTTAATTATAGCTGTTAATTTTGTTGTTATTTTTATTTGTTGCTTTACTAGAGACGTAGAAAAAGTCTGTTACAATAAAATTTATTGATCACGTTTTATTTCCAATTCTGGTGTGATTATTATTGCTTAACCTCATCCCACTTTGTTAACTACGTAAGCCTACACTACAAGTACCGGTACGCGTAAGTTACTCCATTAATTCATATTTCCATTATTATTGTTGTAAAGAGAAATGCAAATTAATATTTATTGGTTTCATAGTTAATTATCGCTATAATCTTGAATGAGTGAAGCTATTATAGTAAATTTCAGTTCGTTTTGCACAAACAAAAATTATATTAACTTATTTCTTGCAGGTATCTTCGAGTTTATGGTGGAATTTAATATACTTCATTAAAATAATAAATTAACTTTATGCATTTAATATTTCAATAATGGAAGGACGGTGTTAATTTTTTCCAAAAGAACACCAGAACGAAAGTGTAACATATTTTGTCGGCTGCTAGGAGAGAGATCTGCGATGATGAGGCGATAGTAGCGATCCTAGTGGTGGGCAACTACCCATGTTTGCATTTTTACTACATATTGAGCTTCGCGACTGTATATAGTAGACTGTGGTAACGTCTTAAAGTGGCTATGAACCAACACGTATTATTTCTAATTACTTTTTATCGTTCAACCATTGCTCCTTGTCCTCACAATTGTCAGGAAAGAACAAGTGTTCCTCAGGGCTCTGTTCTGGGCCCTGTATTGTTTCTTTTATATGTGAACGATTTACCCATGTATATAAGAATCCATTTTATGTGTATGTATGCTGATGATACTTCTGTCATTGACAAAGATGGAAATGAACTGGATTTAGAGACAACCTGTTATGACGTATTAAAAGATCTCAAAACATGGTTTGATAGCAATCTGCTTCACTTAAATGTTAATAAGACCGGATATGTTCACTTTCACAATTCTCAAAAGAAAAATTTGAAGGACATTAATATTTCTATTCAAGATCAACACTTAGGTAAATGGGAAACTACTAAATTCTTGGGCGTTACATTTGATGATTGTTTGTCTTGGAGACCCCATTGCACAAGTTTAATTTCTAAGCTCAATAGCATTTGTTATCAAATCAGAATTTTGAGGACGATAATAAATCACGATGTATTAATGTCTTATTATTTCGCACACGTCGAGTCAAGGCTTTCATATGGCATTTGTTTTTGGGGATCTGGAACCATGCTGAATGATATACTCGTATTTATTGCTCAAAAGCGTATTGTCAGATGCATGGCGGGCGTTGACAGTAGGACCTCTTGTAGGGAATATTTTTTACAATATAATATTCTTACTGTTTATGGTTTATATATTTTTAATGTTTTACAACTAATTTATAAAAATCTGTCTGATTTTCACCAAAATTGTGACTTCCATACCTACGATACTCGTAACAAAAGCAGTTTAACTATTCCTGCACGCCAACTTACAAACACTAGCAGAACCTGTATGGTCTTTGGTATCAAAATCTACAATAGTTTGCCTGATGACATCAAAAATACAAAAAATTCTCTCAACTTTAGGAATTATATAAAAACGAAATTAATAAAATTGTGTCCCTACAATCTTGAGGATGCACGCATGGGCCCTTGAAATGAATAATGTTTTTTTTTTTATATTTGACTTATTTTAAATTTAATGTAATTGTATATATTTGACCATGTCTATGTATATATTATGCCTTCGACAATAAAGTTCTATCTATCTATCTCTATTACTACGAATTATGTCAGTGTCGTTTTAACCATTTTTCAGTTCTCATCAAAGATCAAATGACTCAACTGTCGATCTGTCAGCAAGGAGTCATTGTTCAGTTCTTCAGTATCGTTCTGTCTCATATCGAGCGTCATAAGTAACTGACTCAATTGACGATGTCAAGAAGGGGAGCTAGTGTTTTATTTTGGTTTTATTTTTTCGGACAATTGTGCCTTGGAATTATTACCGCAGTTCGATTTGCATTGACTCGTGGCTGAATCATGTGAATAAAGGAGCTAGTATTATATAGTGACCACATTCTTGTAATGTTTGTGAGGCAGGTTTATCAAAACCACTTGTAATTCCTCTATCAGTATCGTTCCACCTTAGCTCTGTTATTCTATGAACGCCAATTCATCCCCTGCCAGTAAGCTGTCCTCATCCTGTGATTTCAGTACTGCAATTTTTATTTAAATGTCGCTCGACCGCTGCTCCTTTGTTTTTCCATCAAACCCTGTGCGTTGTGGAATTATCTGGCCAGTGTAATTAGTAAGGCAGGTTTTCCACGAGTACCCTGGACCCCTCTCTCATGTGGCAGGTCCATTCTATACTGTGTTTTGTTTTAACCTTTCCGTAGAGGCTATATAATAGTGTTGCTGTCCCACCCCTTTGTTAACATTGTTAGACAGGACACAGTCCATTCACTTCAACCCTCGTTACGTCCCGTGCGTTCATAGGATTCCCCTCCCCATAATTATTGTGCATATATATAACCTCATCGTCTTTATTGTGCAAATAACACCCCCTATCAACCCTCCCACGGGATTACATATCAATCTTTTCATATTATCCATCCAGCTAGTGGACATACGAGCTTTGGGGGGGTACAATTGTCTCATTTATGGTCGGTATTTACGGTTACAGTTATAGGTTCGAATCCCGTCTATGGCATGGGTGTCCCTAATCACACTGACTCTTTCACAGAGCTCTTTTATTGTAGTTGTAGCAGAAATATCAACAGGAGACTGAATACATATCCTTCAAGAGAGAAGTTGGTAATGATATTATTTTCTAATATATGAGTAATGCACTTTAATAATAATAATAATAATAATAATAATAATAATAATAATAATAATAATAATAAATGTAAAGGTATCCCCGTAACATGCCATGAAGGCACTTGGGGGGCATGGAGGTAGAGCCCCATGCTTTCCATGACCTCGGCACTAGAATGAGGTGGTGTGGTCGGCACCACGATCTGACCGCCTTTTACCCCCGGGAAAGATTCGGTATTCAATTTTATAGGAGGCTGAGTGATCCTCGGGGCCGTTCTGAAAGTTTGGCAACGGGAAAAAATCCTGTCACCACCTGGGATCGAACCCCGGACCTTAGTAATAATAATAATAGTAGTAGCACTAATAATAATAGTAGTAATAATAATACTAATAATAATAATAATAGTAATAATAATACTAGTAATAATACAGGTAGTAGTAATAATAATAGTAGTAGTACTAATAATAATAATAGTAGTAATAATACTAATAATAATAATAATAATAATAGTAATAATAATAGTAATAATAATAGTAATAATAATAGTAATAATAATAATAATATTAATAATAGTAATAATAATAGTAATAATAATAATATTAGTAGTAATTGGGCGAATCCATAAATACATATAGAGTGTTAGTTGGGAGGCCGGAGGGAAAAAGATCTCTAGGGAGGCCAAGACGTAGATGGGAAGATAATATAAAAATGGATTTGAGGGAGGTGGGATATGATGATAGAGACTGGATTAATCTTGCTCAGGATAGGGACCGATGGCGGGCTTATATGAGGGCGGCAATGAACCTCCGGGTTCCTTAAAACCCAGTAAGTAAGTAAGTAAGTAAGTAAGTAAGTAAGTAAGTAAGTAAGTAATAGTAATAATAATAATAATAATAATAATAATAGTAATAATAGTAATAATAATAGTAGTAATAATAATAGTCATAATAATAGTAATGATAATAATAGTAGTAGTAATAATAATAGAAATAATAATAACAATAATAGTAATAATAATAATAGCAATATTATTATTATAATAAATAATAATAATAATAATAATAATAATAATAATAATAATAAAGGTAAAGGTATCCCCGTAACATGCCATGAAGGCACTTGGGGGGGCATGGAGGTAGAGCCCCATGCTTTCCATGACCTCGACACTAGAATGAGGTGGTGTGGTCGGCACCACGCTCTGACCGCCTTTTACCCCCGGGAAAGACCCGGTACTCAATTTTATAGGAGGCTGAGTGAACCTCGGGGCCGTTCCGAAAGTTTGGCAACGGGAAAAAATCCTGTCTCCACCTGGGATCGAACCCCGGACCTTAGTAATAATAATAATAATAATAATAATAATAATAATAATAATAATAATAATAATAAAAATAATAATAGTAATGATAAAAATAATAAAATAATAATAATAATTTATTAAAATAAGAGTAGATCTATATTAAAACACAGTGGACAGGATATGTGATGATTGTCCAAGTCCCTGTGGTGATTCGTGAATGCGATTCTAAAAGGTTGACCATTCTTTCCCATCCCTCACAGAGGCAGGTCCTACCCTCTAACGAGTACCTTCAGAATTTCACCCCAGCCATTTTTACTATTGCAAATGATAGATTTATTTATTTATTTTTTTTTTTCATTTTAAGTAGGTTATTTTACGACGCTTTATCAACATCTTAGGTTATTTAGCGTCTGAATGAGATGAAGGTGATAATGCCGGTGAAATGAGTCCGGGGTCCAGCACCGAAAGTTACCCAGCATTTGCTCATTTTGGGTTGAGGCAAAACCCCGAAAAAAAACCTCAATCAGGTAACTTGCCCCGACCGGGAATCGAACCCGGGTCACCTGGTTTCGCGGCCAGACGCGCTAACCGTTACTCCACAGGTGTGGACCAAATGATAGCTGAAATGAGTGGGAGTGGAGAGTGTTGCTGGAATGATAGAATAAAGCGGGAGAGCCCCGAGAAAACACTATGCAACATTTGCTTTGTCCACCACAATTTCCATCACAACTGATCGGGGATGGAATTCGGTCCGTCTGCATGGAAGACCAACGCGCTAGCTCTTGACGTGCCTCTACTATAGTATCGAAACTCCAGCTCGCAGTTAATTCGTCAGGCAGTTATTTGGGAACCGTTGCTTGGAAACGGGTATTCAGCATGTGATGTACAGTTGTTTCTTATGAAGGTAGTAATGGATTCTGTCGGTCGAAGTCCTTGAGAAGGCGATAGTGTCTGTGTACACACTATGTAGGCAGTTGGTAGGTAAAGAGGTAGAGCTACTGTCTTCTCTTGATGTCGGAGGTAGACTGGGTAAACGTGGTAACGTTACACGCTCTATCCACATCTTAGTCTCTAGAACAGTGGTTCCCAATTGGTGCTCCGCTGATCTCCGGGGGGTCCACGGAAGCTTCGTGGCGCTATTAGGGCTTTGAATTTCATCATCTTCTCAAAATTGTACGATCCAATGGAAAGCAAACATACGCAGTTACTTTTTGCTTACGAAAGTGCGTTGAGTGTCACGAGAAAAAATATTGAAGAAATTCTTTGAATTATGTGGTAAAGAAGGGCTTTTTCTTCGAGATTAAATATTTACATGACGTCATAATTTAGCTGGTATTATGTGCAGCACATAGTCTTCATGATAATAATATTCAAGATAAGACTGAGGCAATATTAAAAATTGCGGTTGTGGGCAAGTTGAGTTGAAGTTGTTAGCCTCACTGATATTCCAACACTGAAGACTACTGACAAAGAATTTGCCACCAGAACTTACACATAACATCTCTGAGCATCTGGACAGCTTAGTGACAATCTTAAGAGATTATGGTCCGTGCACCAACACCTGGAAACTCAGGATGGATGTGGGTATGGTGACATTAGATGCGCTTGATTTTAAAAGTGGTTTCAAACGAATCCGTGTTATTTTTCATTTTATAACATTTATCGCGTTCGGTCTATAAGAATCACTCTGTAGGCCCATTACTTACTTACTTACTTACTGGCTTTTAAGGAACCCGGAGGTTCATTGCTGCCCTCACATAAGCCCGCCAATGATCCCTATCCTGAGCAAGATTAATCCAGTCTCTACCATCATATCCCACCTCCCTCAAATCCATTTTAATATTATCTTCCCATCTACGTCTCGGCCTCTCTAAAGGTCTTTTTCCCTCCAGCCTCCCAACTAACATTCTATATGCATTTCTGGATTCGCCCATACGTGCTACATGCCCTGCCTATCTCAAACGTCTGGATTTAATGTTCCTAATTATGTCAGGTGAAGAATACAATGCGTGCAGTTCTGTGTTTGGGTAACTTTCTCCATTCTCCTGTAACTCCATCCCTCTTAGCCCCAAATATTTTCCTAAGCACCTGATTCTCAAACACCCTTAACCTATGTTCCTCTCTCAAAGTGAGAGTCCAAGTTTCACAACCATACAGAACAACCGGTAATATAACTGTTTTATAAATTCTAACTTTCAGATTTTTTGACAGCAGACTGGATGATAAAAGCTTCTCAACCGAATAATAACAGGCTTTTCCCATATTTATTCTGTGTTTAATTTTCTCCCGAGTATCATTTATATTTGGTGCTGTTGCTCCAAGATATTTGAATTTTTCCACCTCTTCAAAAGATAAATTTCCAATTTTTATATTTCCATTTCATACAATATTCCCGTCACGAGTCATAATCATATACTTTGTCTTTTCGGGATTTACTTCCAAAGCTATCTCTTTACTTGCTTCCAGTAAAATTCCCGTGTTTTCCCTAATCGTTTGTGGATTTTCTCCTAACATATTCACGTCATCCGCATAGACAATCAGCTGATGTAACCCGTTCAATTCCAAACCCTCTCTGATATCCTGGACTTTCCTAATGGCATACTCTAGAGCAAAGTTAAAAAGTAAAGGTGATAGTGCATCTCCTTGCTTTAGCCCACAGTGAATTGGAAACGCATCTGACAGAAACTAACCTATACGGACTCTGCTGTACGTTGCACTGAGACACATTTTAATTAATCGAACTAGTTTCTTGGGAATACTAAATTCAATAAGAATATCATATAAAACTTCTCTCTTAACCGCGCAATAAGCCTTTTTGAAATCTATGAATAACTGATGCACTGTACCCTTATACTCCCATTTTTTTCTCCATTATCTGTCGAATACAAAATATATGGTCAATAGTTGATCTATTACGCCTAAAACCACAAGGTCTATTAGATAAATACTTTAATTCATTTGTTATTCACACTGTTGCTATAACGACTAGCTGGCTGATGTTCTCGAGTTCTGCAGTGTCTGGTTATTCAGAACACGAGTGGGGTGATAAATAATAGAAGGTAGAAGAATAAAGTGCATAAGATTTGCTGATGATATGGCGTTGTTAGCAGAAGAGGAGATGATACTAAGGGATATGCTACTGGAGCTAAATGACAGCTGTGAGCAGTATGGGATGAAGATAAATGCCAACAGGACGAAGACCATGGTTATCGAAAGAAAACTAAAGAAGGTAAACTTGTGAATACTAAATGAGGCAGTAGAGCAAGTGGACAGCTTCAAATACTTGGGGGTGTACTATAAGCAGTAACATGAGCTGCTGCCAGGAAGTCAAAAGGAGGATAGCAATGGCAAAGGAAGCTTTTAATAGAAAAAGGAGCATCTTCTGCGGGAATCTGAAAAAAAAAATAAGAAAGAGGCTAATGAAATGCTTTGGGGCAGAAACGTGGACATTACGACGAAGTGAAGAGAAACGACTGGAAGCATTTGAAATGTGGAAATGGGGAGGAATGGAGCGTGTGAAATAGATAGAATAAGAAATGAAGCTGTGATAGAAAGAGTGGGTGAAGAAAAAATAATACAGAAAGTGACCAGGAAGTGTCACTGGCTAGGAAGAAACTACCTACTGAATGACGCACTAGAAGGAATGGTGAATGGGAGGAAAGTTCGGGACAGAAGAAGATTTCAGGTGAGAGACAACATTAAGATATATAGGCCAAAGAGGAAGGTGGAAAGAAGGGAAGTTTCGAGGATGCTGGACTTGCAGCGGAGGACATTCTCTTGGACAGAAAACTATGAATTAATCAATAAGTTTCCGGACTGCCCTGAATGTAGGCAACGCACAGAGTATAGGAACGGAGAAGTTATCTATAGTCCCGTCGCTCCAATTTCCGGCAGCCAATCACGTTGCAGGCCGTCTACATTTAAACGTGTGCGTCTTCTGATTCGCCGATGAAGATGTAAAGCATTTCCTAAGGCTGGATAAATACTTAATATATAATCGCCCGCCATTTTGGCTCTTTCGTTGGCATTCGCAGAAAGCACACGAAGACGTTATTTGCCGCTCAATTATTTGCTGAATTACATTGCGTTTGATTTATTATCATAGGAGCTACGACATGATAATGTTTAACGGTGTGGCAAATAGATCCCTCGTATGGTAGCTAGGCAACGAAAGAACAAAAATGGCGAACGATATACCTACCTAGACTTTATAGAGCCTTGACTTCCTAAGACGTAAGCAAAGAGGAGGAGTCACGCCGGGAATAACAGCGTCGCGACTATAGATCGGGGAAACGCCTGAAATCTATACTAAACGCATCACTTGAATGTTTGCATAAAATCACGTGTAGAAGCTCAGTTCTTAAAGACAATCTGACGCTGTTTGATACACTGACTCAACAGGCATGGAAGCAATGATATTTAGTTACACACGGTTTAACGGTGCAATAAATACAGTGCAGTTCGGAGATTTATTTATTTATTTATTTATTTATTTATTTATTTATTTATTTATTTATTTAATTAATTAGCTAGCTAGTGAGTACAAGTTAAATTTATAAAACAAATATTGATTGCACCTTGTGATTAACCTCTCAAAAGGCTTGGAATTTAATTTTATATCAGGTAAAGTGAGCCACGGGATAAAAAATGCCGGGTTTATCTAGAATCGAACCACGCTCTATAAGAACATGGTCTGTCAGACTACACACACAAAACTCGTTTCCCATAGGAATTAAAACTGCACCAAAAAAGAAAAAAAAAAAGAACGTTTCCTGCAAGAGTACGGGAAGCCTGACCTTGGTGCAGGGGTGCGCACGACTCACGGAAGCGCACGCTGACCTATTGGACTTGATTCCCGCACGTCACGTCGCTATGCATGCCGGAAGTCGCAACCTTGTGCTGCGATCTAATTTGCCTACGGCGCCGTGGGCGAGAGTGCATAGCGTGGCACTTGTCACACCCCGATGTGCAGTCATGCGTGGTGGTGATTGATGATATCGTGCCGGCTTGGCAGTAGGGGACCGGATTCGATGCCTGAAGGCGGCAGTCGTGACGGAATAATAGTAACAGGGTGATTGAAATATCCTGTAGAGAAAGCCTGAAACAATTCTTGACTGAGGATTTGATAGGCTTACAGAGGAGAGGGTGAACTACATCATCAGAAAACATATGAGCAAGACGGAAACACCAACGTAGTTTTTCTGGTTAAGAAAATAGAACTTTGGCGTGTTACCTATGAATGAAATTGATACAGGATAAATTCCTCAGGTTTCTTATACAGAGCGTTTGAAAAGTCACTATGCACTTGACTCAGCCACATAAACTTTTTTATGCTCGACCATGCCGAAATGTAGTAATTATTAGAGATGAGCTTAAAAGATATTTTCAAGTATCTGTGACTGTGACAATTAAATATCTGTGACTTTTATCGGTGATTTTGTCACACCGATATTTTATATCGATAAGTAAGCACAATATGCATGAATTACACCGATATTTTGTCACACCGATAAAAATTAACAGGAAATATTGAAGAGCAATGAAATGTGAATACGATATCACTATACACACCACACATCAGTGATTTATAAGGGAAAATCCAACAAAGAAATTATGTACATGTACCATTAACAAATAAATACTTACCTAACTGAACAGTAACATGTCAAAAGTTAACCTCATGTACCAAGAGTTTATATTGTAGATAGTGAATCATTTGATAATATTTAGATGCAGTTGGGTATGGAGAAATTGATGTTATATGATTATCCTAATCGTTTTAAAAATGGATCCTTTTTATTGTATATAATATAATAGATAAATTATTTTAAGTCGTGCATTAACATTATAGCATTGAGTCATAGAATAAAAATTAATGAAACATAAGTATTCGGAAAAAAAAACATTGGAAAATAATTACAAAACAAAACAGTTGATCAGACAGGATTCTACATAAGATAAAGTACTGGTAACCAATGGTGTTATTATTATTTAAATCGTACCGCCCGAATGCTGTTATTGTATCATGCGCATGCGCAAACTCACGACGTAGAGGAGAAAATATCAGTCGCAGAGTACTGAATACGGAGCAGATTTCGATAGCGATATTTTGTCACAGATATTTCGCGTCATCAGTCACAGGTTTATCTGTGACAGAAAATACCTGTGGCAAAATATCGGTTTGTGAAATATCGGCCAGCTCTAGTAATTATACACCTGGTAGCAGCCCTTTAATGGACCTCATTAAAGTACACCTATTCATTAAAGTTCAGGTGTTCCACCAATGAGAAAATACCATTGTAGCAATATGAAAGCGCAAGTAGCGATTATTCTCGGATATGCAATCGAAAGACAACTAGTTCTGTTACTATAATAATTAGCGTTAATTGTAAATAATATTCAAATAAATTCAATTTGTCATCTCGTTTTTCAATGTCTAATTCAATTTCAAGATTATATAAAGATTAATGTTTATTTTACTCTCTAGATTATTTCAAGGTCAATGTCGACATTTGTTTCTCGGAAAAAATCAATGCTTTCGCGTCTGCGCACATCTCACAATTTACGAGGTATTACACAAGGTCAGTTCCGCTCCCCAGTCAGAGAAGAATAACATGAATACTTATGAATAATTTCAAGTTAGAAATATGGACGAGCATAAAAAGTCGTATGAAGTTTGACTATAATGTTAATTAATACGCTCGTATGAAAATTATGAAACTCGCTTGCTCTCTCGTCTTAATTACTACCATTATAGGCTCGTTGCATAATGTACTATTACCCCATTTTCAACAGTAATTGTCACACTTGCTGAGTTCTATCGAGCAGACGCCTACGTCATTTCCTAAAAAGAACGTGTTTTTGTTGTTCAATTTCTGTTTCGGAAAGACGATAGTTATACGGAATTAGTGCAGTAGAAATTTTCTATAAATTTCGAGAAACAGCAGTTCTGTACAATTACACTGGCCAACTTGAATAAAATGAAATCAAGTACTGTGTATCCAACAAGACAGCGGCACTGCATACACAACTAACAGATCTCTACGACCTTTGACTGGAGAACTCATCATCTCTAAAAATCTCTGGCCTCCACGATCCCCAGACTTGACACCACCAGGAAAATGTGCAGTGTATCGACATCGGTAACGCACTGCACGCTGAAATAACCGCGATATTCTGCATTTAGCAACAAGAACTGGTCAAAGTGTTTGAAAATGAAATAAAACGAGTCCAAGCCTGTATTGATGCTCGTGGACATCATTTTAAACATCTATTTTCAGTTCACAGTGGAAATACACAGTAGCTTTCCGAACACCCCGTAGGCCTATTATGAAACATTCAAAGTACCTTGTCCATTACATTTCCCAACTAGATTATTGAGATTAATTTTTGATTTGCTGTGCTCAGTGACTAAAGAATTACTTACTCGATAATATTTCTAAGAAAACTATTAACAAATAATACTATTCTGCTGAAAGAGTCAAACTGATTCCATTTTGCAAATCTAGCTTTTAGGTTTAGCTCCCTGTGAATCTGATTTGAATAATTTCAAGGAAAAATTGTCCCGGGGCCGGGTATCGAACCCGAGACCTTTGGCTAAACGCACCAAGGCTCGACCAACTGAGCTACCCAGGAACTCTACCAGACACCGACTTAATTTCTCGCTTGATTCCATTTTATATCCTTCCAGTCAGACTAGAAAAAATTTGTTGAACTGGGCTTGGTTCAATTTGTTATTTGTAATATCCCAAGATCGAGAAACGTTTTTAATATGAGTAAAATATTAATTACAAATAATGTCGGTTTGAGAGCGAAATTTTAGTTGGTGTGTGTTGTGACAAGAAATTAACCTAATCTTCAAATCCAAGGTCTTGAGCCATCTTCCAGCGAGGTTTGTTATCCGCGACTGTACCAGTTTCTAGTTTTTAATGGAAAGAATTATACAGGATTAGTTAAAAGTCCCGCACCACCTAAATAACTTTTGAAGCATACGGTTCAGTGACATGAAACTTGGTATGTGGGGATAACCATATGCTAAGAACTCAATAATGGTATTACCGAGTTTTTCTTACTTCCGGTTTAACCGGAAGTAACTCCAACTGTCTTATTTTAAATAGAACACCCAATATATTATTTTATTTTTGAATAGTGCTCGTTAAGAGCTTTTCAAAAAGTACCCACACTTGATACTTCTGTACAAATTCAGTGTTGCTAAGTCAAGAAAACAGAAAAGTGTATCGAATATTAAAATAATAAAATACTCCTTCCTTAACAAAAACAAAACAAAGCTAGCTCACCTTCTAAATTATGTGTTCAAATTGGTAGCCCTCAGCTGCTTTACAATGTGTCACTCGATCATAGAAACCATTTAAGGAATGATTTAACCAGGCTTTAGGAATATCTTGCACTACTTCCATTTTTATTTATCAACAATGAATTTGTACAGAAGTATCATGTGTCGCTACTTTTTGAAAAGCTCTTAATGAGCACTATTCAAAAATAAAAATATATATTGGGTGTTCCATTTAAAATAAGAGAGTTGGAGTTACTTCCGGTTAAACCGGAAGTAGAAAAAACTCAGTAATACCATTATTGAGTTCTTAGTATATGGTTATCCTCACATACCAAGTTTCATATCACTGAACCGTATGCTTCAAAAGTTATTTAGGTGGTGCGGGACTTTTAACTAACCCTTATTGCTATATCAACGGCTTCCAAGTTTTGAAAATTTGTTCCACGCCGTAAGTGGACCATGGATCCAAACAGATGGTACTCTGAAGGAGCAAGATCCGGGCTACATGTAGGCTGTGGTAGCAGTTCGATTCCTCCCAATTCCTGGATTTTGTCCATTGTTGTTCGAGTGGTATGGGGCCTCACATTGTCCTGTTGCAAGACAATTGTATTGCGATTAACCATTGCCGGGTACCTCTCTCTCAAAACTCCATGAACTCGTTGTAGCTGTTGAGGATAAAGGCCCGCACTGTTGCAAGTATTCCTACAACGACTGGACGTTCAGGTGTGGCACGATGTGTTTATCTGGAGAGCATGCCCTCCGTTGTTTTGAATAAGATGGCTCACCTGCCAGCGGTAGAGTTGCCGGTGTCGCCACCGCGATCAATAGGCAAGACACTGCGCAAGCGCACTCATTTGCAAGGGAAAGCAGAATTACAGACATGTTGATGACGCTTAGTTGAGGAGAGATGCAGCGTGCCGGTGGTCAAGGGTTTGCACGAGGTACAGCTCTGACAGAAACTAACATGGACGTTACTAATACTGACTTCACTCGAGCGTGAGAAAGCGATCCTGTAGTTGGTAGTTAAACCACTAGATGCTGCGAGTGTACGAGGCTTTATCACTCGCCACTAAACTTAGAGCGAGTGATGCTCGGGCCAATGTTGCCAACCCTAGGGAAATTTTCCTAGATTTAGAGAAAACATACGCAATATAGGGAAATACGGAAACAAGGCTTGATTCTAGGGAAATTTTTTTCGATCGTGTTTTGAGATTTTCTCGCTCATAACATTCTTTTCCTGATTGAAATTAAACACCAAATTTTCTGAAAAAAAAAAGTTTAATTTGAATGAATTTCATTTGAAAACATGGCTTAATTACTCCACATTATATTCTTGGCAAAACATGAATGTCAATTGCTACATTCGCAGCTGAATTTATTTCATATAAATGACAGTGACAAGAAATGGCGATTATTGCACAATACCACTATTCCTAACAGAGATAAAGATGTGTATGTATGTACCTCAGTAATCTATGTGGCCTCCCTTATTCCTAATAACAGCTCTGAGACGATTTGGCATGGATTCCACTAATTTCCCACAAATATTCTTCATTTCTTCATCGTGAAACCATACACCAATGAGGGCAGAAATCATCTTCTCCTTTGTAGAACAATCCATTTTTTGCATTCTTCTTTTGCAAATTGACCACAAGTTCTCAATGGGGTTGATGTCGGGTGAGTTGCCTGGCCAGGGGAGTACCTGAATATTCTTCTTGTTGAAGAATTCTGTAGTTTTTCGAGACGTATGGCATGGTGCCAGGTCTTGTTGGAACACACCTCTGCCATCCGGAAATGATTTTTGCAGCTGGGGTACGAATCTGGTTTCCAATAAGTGAATATATTTGTCAGAATTCATCATTCCCTTGATAGGTATTAATACTCCAGGCCCTTCATGTGTAAAACAACCCCAAAACATTACGTTGGGGGCGTATTTGGGTGCTTGTTGGAGATGAGCTGCTGTTACTTTTTCGGATCCTTCCCGTACGTAAGAAACACGGTGGCCGTGGACCTCGAAATGAGACTCATCGGAAAAAAGTTCTTCCAGTCATTCACTGTCCAGTGTTGATGTAATTTTGCCCACATTAAGCGTTTTTTTGCACATAACAGGGGTTAGCAGTTGCTTCTTAATAGGCTTACGAGCCCTTCGTCCAGCTTCCAAAAGCCTACGCCGCACTGTTGTGACGTGAATATTCGCCCCAGTGGTAGCCATTAACTCGCGGGTTAAGTCGACAGCAGTTAGTCTAGGATTTAATTTACTTTTCCTGACAATTAAACGATCATCTGCAGGTGAAGTCTTCCTTTTCCGGCCACAGTTTCCTTTTTTCTGGGGTGTGATGGATCCAGTCTCCCTGTATCGTTTTATGATCGAATTAACAGTAGCCAAACCGATGTGACATTCTGCAGCAATTTGCCTCTGTGTCACAGAAGAATGCTCTGCTAATGTTATAATTTTAGGCCGTTTTCGTGGAGTTGTATCCATTTGTGAAGACGACAGAATGTACGTAGGATTGCAGTATTAAGTCTTAAACACAACTAAAATGCTTATAAGTACAAAACGACAGGCAAAATGTCACATATTATAAAAAAAATAATGACAGACCTTCAACAATGGAATTACACGTACTACAGATGTCAATTAAAGCGGTATGAGCAGCTGTGAGGCCAACAATGACAGAAAATGTAAAAATATGTCGTGTTCGGATTAATTTGCACGCTAATGTAGACGCTTTTTGGGAGGAAATTGCTCAGGTAAAGAAAATGACATTACACGGGCATTTCCACTCCTTGTTAAACTTGTTGAGCATATTTTGATATTTACTTACTTACTTACAAATGGCCCCTAAGGAACCCGAAGGTTCATTGCCGCCCTCACACAAGCCCGCCATCGGTCCCTATCCTGTGCAAGATTAATCCAGTCTCGATCATCATATCCCACCTCCCTCAAATCCATTTTAATATTATCCTCCCATCTACGTCTCGGCCTCCCTAAAGGTCTTTTTCCCTCCGGTCTCCCAACTAACACTCTATATGCATTTCTGGATTCGCCCATACGTGCTACATGACCTGCCCATCTCATACGTCTGGATTTTAAGTTCCTAATTATGTGAGGTGAAGAATACAATGCGTGCAGTTCTGTGTTGTGTAACTTTCTCCATTCTCCTTTAACTTCATCCCGCTTAGCCCCAAATATTTTCCCAAGCACCTTATTCTCAAACATCCTTAACCTATGTTCCTCTCTCAGAGTGAGAGTCCAAGTTTCACAACCATACAGAAGAACCGGTAATATAACTGTTTTATAAATTCTAACTTTCAGATTTTGATATTACCACACAATATTGTGCAGAGTGTTTTCTCGTTTGTAAACAATATGAAAACAAAGACTAGTAATAAACTTGCCAGCTAAACAATAATTTCAGTCCTCTTGCAAAGTAGAGAAATAACATAAGTGGGTCTTTATTACGGGTTTTATACCAGTAGAGTAAAAAATTTACCGAACATGTGTAGATACCTTTGTTCCAGATGACATGTAACCATTTACAGAACACCACCTTCAAAGTACGCCCCCTAGGCAGTGACGCACTTCTGCCAACGTCCATACCACTTCTCGAAACATTCCCGCATCGCTCGAATGTTCATCTCTTCTGCTGATGTAGGGATTTGACCTTTGGAAATGGGTAGAAATCTGCTGGAGCAAGGTCTGGAGGACATGGTGGCTGCGGAAGGACAAGTATTTTGTATTGTGCGAGGAATTCGCTTATCAAGAGCGAGCGATGTGCTGGGGCATTGTCATGATTGTCCTTGCCACAGATCGGGTATTTTTCGTCGAAATGCATCACGAAGACGTCGAAGATGCTCCAATATCTGTTCATATATTACAGCATAATGGAAAACAATGCATTGCAATCCGATATAACTCTGAAATATTAATAAAATCAATAAAATCCGTTTAATTGGCATTACTTATATTATTTTGTATGCAATTGAAATTCTAATGATGCATGAAGTCACTGCATACTGGATAGTAACGGAATGATGATAATTATTTCAGAAACAGTTTAGGCAACTTCTGAAAACTAAAAACATTCAACGTTATATCTAATTGATCGACACATTGTTACATAAAATTATACGGAGTGTTATCCAATATTTTAAGAGGCGGTAGTATTCATAAAACAAGAAAACAAAGTCTAACAAACATAAGTCCTAAAATTAATATCTTCCAAGAAATCAGTACTTGTTCATCATGATCATAGGAGATGCTAAATGTGATTTGTATTCATTGCAATGCATATTTTTCTGTGGTTGACGTCACAACATTGCAGTTGTTTAGGTTATTGCATCAAGTTCTCTGCTTAACAATTATGTAAGCGAAACAGAAATGATCGTAAATCCCGAACCGTAAGGGACGGATCAAAACGGATTGTATTTTTGAAAAAGTCGAATTTATTAACGTACTAGCCGTACCCGTGTGCTCCGCTGCACCCGTTAGAAATAAATATAAAGTAATTACATAATTAAAATAGGACGTTTGATCCAGAGAAACATTCGTGTTTGATAGAAGGATAAATCGTTTAATATTTTACTTAATTTAAATTGTATTTAAAATAACGCGATAATGCCGAAAAATATAAGTGCAAAATCTACATTGATCCGGCAATGGCTAACAGAATATTCAGAATCCACTTATGATGGAAAAATAATATTCTGCAAGATTTGTAGCAAACAGGTATGTAACAATAGTTGAAATATATAAATTCTATTAATTTTAATGAGTAGGCCTATAATATTTATACATTGACTGAGCTATCCTGAGGTATAATTCTTTTTAAGACCACTACACTTTAACCTTTTAAATTCCGATAGTTAAAGTGTTTGCAGGTCATTAAAATTTTGATTGTTCGAACCCACTAACTTTGTGATAGAAATACGGCAATACAACAATTAGGATTTTATTTTAATTCAGTTTACTTTACATTTTTAGATTTCGCAAGAAAAGAAGTGCCACCTAAAGCAGCATGTGCAAGGAGCGGCTCATAAGGCTAAAGCTCAGCAGAAAAATCAACTGCAACAAACTTTACTAACACAGCCTACTTCATCCAATCTCAGCAGCAATTTCTATGCTGATTTAACCAGAGCGTTTGTTGCTGCTAACATTCCCTGGAATTCAATTGAAAATCCGGTTTTAAGACAGTTTTTACAAAAATACTGCAAACAAAATATCCCATCTGAGTCGACCCTAAGAAAAAATTACTTAGACAGAATATACAAGGAAACTTTAGCTTCCATTCGGGAGGATATAGGTGATTCTTACATATGGGTCTCTGTGGATGAAACCTCAGATCCTATGAATAGGTATATAGCAAATATGGTAGTAGGAAAACTTAGTCCTGATGGACCTTCGATTCCACACCTCGTATGTGTTAAGGAACTTTCGAAAGTGAATAGCCAAGCCATTGCTTATTTTGTAAATAAAGGCCTACAGTCTTTATACTCAGGTAATATAGACGATTCTAAAGTTCTGTTGTTTTGTACTGATGCTGCCTCATACATGGTTGCTGCAGCTCCACTTCTTAAAACATTTTATCCTAACCTCACGCATGTAACCTGTCTAGCACATGGCCTTCACAGGGTTTCTGAAACAATCCGGAATGAATTTCCTCTTGCCAATTCGTTTATTTCTAACACACAAAAAAAAATGTTTTTGTAAAGCCCCATTCAGGATTTCAATATTCAGAGAGAACTTTCCAGATATCCCACTCCCACCTCAGCCGGTTGTTACGCGATGGGGAACCTGGATTCAGTCAGTGGTGTATTATTCTAAGTATTTTAAAGAAGTGGTCACAGTTATTGATAAATTACCTGAAACTGATAGTGCAACGTGTGTGAAAGCAGTGAAAGATTGTCTGAATGACTCACGAGTGAAAAACGATATTGCCTACATAACATCAAACTTTTCTTTCATACCTGCAAGCATTGAACAATTAGAACGTGAAAAACAATCTCTTTGTAGCCAAATAGCAATAGTAAAGGAAGCTCAAGTGAACATACATTCTGCTTTGGGCGAAACTGGGAAAAAAGTTAAAAATAAGTGGGACAACGTATTATATAAGAATGTAGGATTTTCATTGTTGGAAAAAGTATCAAGAGTGATATCGGGGGAAAGTGTAAATGTTCCAGTAAGTATTGATGTTTCTATTGTACCTAATTTAAAATTTGCGCCTCTCACATCAGTTTCGGTTGAAAGAAGTTTTTCTGCTTTCAAAATGATTCTCAGTGACAAAAGGCAAAGGTTAACTGTGGAGAATTTAGAAAAAATTCTGGTGGTGTACTGTGCAGATAATTATAATAAAGTCTGAGCATGGAACTGAATTTCAATAACTTAAAATGAGTAATCTTGATATCAATAATCATTATTTCATTAGTTTCAATATATTAAATTTGTGCAGCTCTGTTTATAAATATAATATAGTATTCTTTTTTAATGTTTAAACATACTTTTTTGTGCGTATTTTAGTGTATAACTAAACATTTCAGTGAAAGAAATAAGTATGATACCTTGATGTGCCTAAAATGCCTATTTTCATTAAAATAGAACCTAATTTTACAAATTTTGAGCTTATTTTAGGCGCCTAAAACTGCAGTTTTTAGTGCCTAAAAATCCGATGTCTAGTCATAACTAATACTGATAGGCTACTGTACTAGCAAGCGTTGGAGCCACTTGGACATTCTGCGACTAAATAATTGAAACTCGATAACTGAACCCAAGAGTATAAGCTTGTTCATTCGTGCCGGTTGTCAAGGGAACAAAAATAAAACAGAAGACGACGTGAGGCAAGCGCCTTGGAGTAGTAGTAGTAGGAGAGCGCACTGGAAAAACGATGAATTCAAATCCTGCACAAACAAAAAGTGCAGGTACTGTTACTGTGGGGACGACAGAGCGTGGTGAGTTCTGCACGCGACAAGGCACGTAACTGTACAGCCTGCGACACTTGGCGCCTGGAGGAAGGACCGCGAGAATAAAGAACCCTTGAACCTCTAGGACCCTAGGTTGTCAGAAGTCGATGAGCTGGTGATATGGAGCAATGGTTAAATGAGAGTGGAAGGGGAAATCAGAGGACTTTACTCACAGAGTTGTGTGTCACAGAAGTCTTAAATCAGGGGTGGGCAAATTTATTTATAGCACGGCCAAATAAAAACCCATTTTTTGTTGGGTCAAATGCTTTTATTCGTTAACTTTTCTTCAATATTTATTTCTAAAAATCTGAAGACGCACATTATAGATTGTCATGAATTCATTAATACGTTAAACAGTTTTTCTGAATACAGTAATTCAAAATAATATATCTGAAATAATCCAATATACTAATAATAATAATAATAATAATAATAATAATAATAATAATAATGATGATGATGATGATGATTTATTTCAGCTGGCAGAGTTAAGGCCGTAAGGCCTTCTCTTCCACTCAACCAGCAAAAAGTATACATACATATGCATGAACTTAAAAGAATTCAACAATTTGATTTAGATGAGAGTTACATGTATACAAGAGTTATTTACGAATTAAACAACAAAATACTATGAACTATTAATTTTACACTGAACTAAACTGTGTAGCAGAATTAAGCTAAAATACATAGAATGTTAATATATTTCAAATAATATTAGATAATAGAAAGAGATTATTATGAGACAATTTTGAAAATACAGCACAATCAGGATGATGTCTAAAGAAAGAAGTAACAATGTAGTCAGTGATAGTTTAAGTCAGTATGATTGGAGTGAAATGCTAATAAGGTTATCTTTTAAGCTGTTTTTAAAGGTGTTTATTGTCTTGCAGCCCCTAATACTTTGTGACAAGGAATTCCATTGACGCGAGGTGGATACTGTAAAAGATGATGAATAACAAGATGTTCTATGAAGAGGTATACTTAGCGTGCCACAGATAAGTGATCTGGTATTTACGTCGTGGTTAGAGTATAGATAAGAGAAACGAGAAGAAAGGTAATTTGGTGTTGAGGTGTGCAGAATTCAAAAGAGTAAAGACAAAGAGTGTAAAGTTCTGCGTTCTTTAAGTCGGAGCCACGAAAGACTTGCGAAGGACTGTGATATGTGATCATATCGTCGGATGTTGCACACGTATCTGACGCACATATTCTGAGCTCGCTGTAACTTGACTGACAGTTCAGAACTTAGGTCACTTAACAAAACGTCACAATAATCGAAGTGCGGCATTACTAGGGTTTGTACTAGGGTAAGTTTTAGTTGCTGAATACTGTATATATTTAAAAAAAATCCGAAAGAAATAAGACAAACGAGCATATTATTATAAGATACGACAAAATACTTCCACAACCACTCATCTTTGAGCACTCGACATTCGACGTCAATATCCCGTTTCTTAGAAGCACTAGTCAGATACTGTAATACAAATGCAACATGAATACATGACGATGTTTACCTGCAAGCGAGTGAACTAGATGCCGTGTATTGACAAAGGAGCTGGATGAAGTTCAAGAGGAAGGTTGTGTACCACGATGCCGCTAGTAGCATGGAATGTAACCCAATACTGCAAGGGTGAAGTCTTTACATCCTGTTATCTTTGACAATAAAGGGCGAAATATGGCCTTAATTCACCGTTTACTTTGCCTCCTACCACTTTCTGTTTAAGATTAGCTTACATTTATATTAAAAAAATAATTTGAAAAACTATTTTATCCGCGTTAGATAATGCGCTTCCACCCTCTTGCATTAATTCTGCTGGAATTTGTATTCGACAGAAAATGGAGAAAAAAAGGGAGTATAAGGGTACAGTGCATCAGTTATTTATAGATTTCAAAAAGGCATATGACTCGGTTAAGAGAGAAGTTTTACATGATATTCTTATTGAATTTGGTATTCCCAAGAAACTAGTTCCATTAATTAAAATGTGTCTCAGTGAAACGTACAGCAGAGTCCGTATAGGTCAGTTTCTGTGAGATGCGTTTCCAATTCACTGTGGGCTAAAGCAAGGAGATGCACTATCACCTTTACTTTTTAACTTTGCTCTAGAATATGCCATTAGGAAAGTCCAGGATAACAGAGAGGGCTTGGAATTGAACGGGTTACATCAGCTGCTTGTCTATGCGGATGACGTGAATATGTTAGGAGAAAATCCACAAACGATTAGGAAAAATACGGGAATTTTACTTGAAGCAAGTAAAGAGATAGGTTTGGAAGTAAATCCCGAAAAGAAAAAATATATGGTTATGTCTCGTGGAAAGTTATCTTTTGAAGAGGTGGAGAAGTTCAAATATCTTAGAGAAACAGTAACAGATATAAATGATACCCGGGAGGAAATTAAACACAGAATAAATATGGGAAATGCCTGTTATTATTCGGTTGAGAAGCTTTTATCATCCAATCTGCTGTCAAAAAATGTGAAAGTTAGAATTTATAAAACAGTTATATTACCGGTTGTTCTGTATGGTTGTGAAACTTGGACTCTCACTTTGAGGGAGGAACATAGGTTAAGGGTGTTTGAGAACAAGGTTCTTAGGAAAATATTTGGGGCTGAGAGGGATGAAGTTACAGGAGAATGGAGAAAGTTACACAACACAGAACTGCACGCATTGTATTCTTCACCTGACATAATTAGGAACATTAAATCCGGACTTTTTTTTATTTTTTTTTTATTTAAATTTAAATATACAGAATAAAGAATATAATTACAAAACAAACAAGAGAAATAGAAATAAAGTAATACAAGCAATGTAAAAAGAAGATACAGTAGTATTAACAAAATTTGAGACCGAATGAGCAGCGCTTGTGCTCGGTCGCAGTTCAGATATAATATTAAAATAAAAAAGTAATAGTAATAATAAAAATAAATAAGTAAAATAAAATAGGAACTAAAATATAATTACAGCGGCAATGGAATTATATAATATAATATTAACACTAGAGAAGAATAATATCGCACGTGAAAAGTAGGACTAATATATATTTCAAAATTATAGAATACAAATATAATATAGGTTGATTAATTCATACACATAGGCTATAAATTTATTTAATCAACTTGAAGATTGAAGATTTGAGATGGGCAGGGCATGTAGCACGTATGGGCGAATCCAGAAATGCATATAGAGTGTTAGTTGGGAGGCCGGAGGGAAAAAGACCTTTGGGGAGGCCGAGACGTAGATGGGAAGATAATATTAAAGTGGATTTGAGGGAGGTGGGATATGATGATAGAGACTGGATTAATCTTGGACAGGATAGGAACCAATGGCGGGCTTATGTGAGGGCGGCAATGAACATCCGGGTTCCTTAAAAGCCAGTAAGTAAGTAAGTAAGTAAGTAAGTATGTAAGTAAGTAAGTAAGTAAGTAAGTAAGTATGTAAGTAAGTAAGTAAGTAAGTAAGTATGTAAGTAAGTAAGTAAGTATGTAAGTAAGTAAGTAAGTATGTAAGTAAGTAAGTATGGAAGTAAGTAAGTATGTAAGTAAGTAAGTATGTAAGTAAGTAAGTAAGTATGTAAGTAAGTAAGTAAGTATGTAAGTAAGTATGTAAGTAAGTAAGTATGAAAGTAACTAAGTAATTAAGTAAGTATGTAAGTAAGTAAGTATTTTATCTGAGGGCCGTACTGTTGAAAATGGTACAGACCCAGAAATATAATTTGGGTCACCTGAATTTTCCAAGATCCAGTTCTAACAAGCTGCACATTCTGGAGCAACTGGAATTTCGTAAATTTTGTTTCTAGGTCTGTACATTGTTGGCCTAGTAGTATTCAGTGGTTACGCAGAAACGGTAGGCCTACACACAATACAAAATGCTCCCCATATGTTTCTACCAATTGGATCAGATCTGAACAGCCAATGATAACTATTCCTGTATCAGAAGGATGACGAATGCTTCGCTAATGACGTATGCACGGTTGGTTTGGCACGCACTGCTGTTCTGGAATATTCTTCTTCTAATTTTCTGCCCACATAATTATCATCGTCGAACCAGAGATAATCACAACTTGATCATCGGCGAAGAGTCGATCATGTATAAAGGGTTTTTCATAAGTAAGGAATAATGCAAATATAACTAAAATTAACTCATTTTTTTTAAATGCTCGGACACGTCAAATTTAATATTTTGATTGGAAAATTTTACAAAAAAGAAACAAAATTTTCAGCCATTATTTTACAGGGTGTACCAGCATCGACAACATATTTTTTCATTTTTTTCTAAAAGGTTGGTATCTTATTTAGTTATTTATTTAGTTCCATTTGATTCCTGTACAGGGACATCATCTTATTTTTACTTCAATTTTTATTGTACCTGAGATTTTGAATGTACTGTACTTCACTCCCACCCCTTCTACTAATGACGTTCAACCGTCCTCCACACAGATCCAAGACCGCATATACAGTCATAGTAGCCTTACAGTCATAGTAAACAGTACGTTCCAAAAATATGTTCGCGTTTTATAGTGACGAAAGAGCTTTCAATGTTGAATCATTTTCGCACAGGTACTGTCGTCCATTTGCCTACGCCGTATCCCGGTTTCCTCCACCAGCTTTCATTCGACAGCTAGTGGCTAGGCTGTCTTAGCTCTTTTCTGAGAACATTAATTTCTGTTAGGAATTGGACGTCTACGTAATATTATACAACTGTTTAAAATAACTTAAATAAAAGGGCCTCGTTAAGTAATTAACTGTCACGTGATTTCCTCCCTTTCTACGACGCTGCGACATAACCACTTGGACGGACAGTAGATAGCATGTCTGAGTAATTTTATCTTTTCGGATCGGGCAGAAGTGAAGATTGAATTTACAGTACGTAAGGTCTCTTTTATGGAGTAGGTACAGAATTATTTCAACATGAGTTACTGACACGAAGTACGAACCTGGTAATTGGAATTACGTACAATAGTCTATAGTGCGATAATATGCACATTAGAACTGAAGCCTGTATCGAAATGAACGGCCACCATTTTAAAAAAATGTGTTTAAATATCCGTATTATGATTATTTTTCAATTTAACTTCATTCTCTATAGTGTAAGCTAATTTGTTGTAGATAGTATAATATACACTGCATAATGAATACGTCCACATGGACAGCTCAGTTCGTGAGTAAAAGCACTTACTCTTAATACTGTACTGTATTTTGATTAAACAAAAACCTATTGAAAATGATCAAACTCAAAAGCGCGATATTTCCTAGTTTACGTAATTGGATGAACTACTTTTCTTCCCTCCTATACTAGTAAAGTGATTTTTTTGTATATTACGCCAGTATCATCGAACTCCAGTCGTGGAAGGGGTTAACAAACGATGACACTATAACAAATATCTTTCTAAGTGGTTTCCTTCAGTTTGGAGTTATATCGGATTGCAATGCATTGTTTTCCGTTATGCTATAACAGATATATTGGAGCACAGGAAGTCTCCTCGTGGTTTGGAGTGTACAACATTACGACTGGAACTGTACCGGTGGCTGGCACATCTATGGGGGCCGTGAAATTGTCCGTTTACAGAAAAGCTGGGATGGGGCGTTGACGGTCCCACCAGAGAGATCAATAGTGGAATTAATTGAAGCACCAGCAGAAAAGAAGCCACCGCGTTTTATCAACGCGTTACCCCGCAACTGAAACAGATGAAGTAAACAATACGAAATGTTTGGCAAGTGCTTTGTAATTCGTGTTCATTGCAGTCGCTACAAAGTCACCAACCTCTGGGATTGGACGATGAAAGTCAAGTTTAAATTGGTTATTTAAGAACGCTGTATCAACTGCGAAGTTATTTAGCACGGAAGGAATTTGTGATTACGAGATGAGGTCGAGGATTCGCCTGAACAGTTCAGGAAAGTCTCTAATAAAACCCAAACGGGGTTTAATCCCACGACTGAACGCAAATTCGGATCAGGAATTAAACACCTGAACTAGGTCAGTGGCCTGTGACATTCACAAGCAATTGCCATATTTTAAAGCAGAGTGGTTCAGAAGTGCGTTAGCTTGAATGAATTATTATATGAACAAAAGTATATACAATATTGACTCAACCTTATTAGGGTTTTGTTCTTAATTAAATGAAGGAAATAATCATTTATTAAGGACAGCCATGATCCTGTCTCCTGAAGGTTATTATTAAGATTAACATTGCTACATTTTTTTTAATTTCAAATATATGAGACAGAAAATCACAAATTACCACAAAGCACATCAAAATACACAAATAAAACCACAAACAATATAAAATGTTAACACAGTCTCATTCATGTTACAGATTCTGTTTTTTTTTTCTCTCACTCCCATGTTCCTCCTGTGCATCTAGATTCTAGATTATTACTATCCGCAAACAGAGTTTGGTAATTCATCCTACTTTCCTCAGAAATAAACTGCATTACATTTTGCAAGTCCTTTTGCTTTCTTCTTTCAATGGCAATGCTGAATTGGATGCACTTATGCAATATGGAACCAACCACCATTTTATGAATATCTGGATTTCTATTGCAAAATGTGTCTTAATGTCTATAGTTTCTTATACAAAATAGAACCAACTCCTATCTGTAACGTGCTGCCCTATAGAGAAATCTGAACCAACCACCAAAAACAGAATCCATAGTGCAGTGTTTTGCAATTTAGAACCAACTCCAAGCTGTCACTTCCCATGTTTGTTTTGCGTAAATATGGGAGTTTGAGTACAATTTTTTGCTAATAGAAGTGATATATTATATTATATTATATTATATTATATTATATTATATTATATTATATTATATTATATTATATTATATTATATTATATTATATTATATTATATTATATTATATTATATTATATTATATTATATTATATTATATTATAACAACAAGAGTTATGTTAATGTATCAAAGAAAGTCAACAGAAAACATGACACAGACAACACCAAAATTAACTGGTTGCCACTCCGTCAAATAAGAATTACAAAGGACAAGCCTTATTCAATATTTATGAACACAGACTTTGATGAAAATTTTGTTGAAGCAAATATCAACAAACGCCGTCCAAAGTCTGCTCCAGACCTAGCAGGGCTCCTAGTACCTTTATGGCCAAATGGTAAACCTGTGTCACTGCCAAAATTGCAAGACATAACGTCAATAATGCTTCTCATACAAGGTGATGCGAAACAGTTTTATTTAAACCTGATTTCAGATCCTAACATTGAGGATGATGTTGATGGAATCGATGGTCCCCTTGACTTCACCTTGGAATAATAAGTAAAATGTATGAATGCTAATGAATATAATTTTTTTTTAATTTTATTTGTAATTTCATAATTAGTGTCTTGAATGTTTAGTTTTCCAATAATAAAGTGTTAAACATGGATTTGAAATAGAATGTTGCCTCATCTCTCACTCATTTGAATCACACAAGTAGGAACCAAGTGCCAATATCCATTTTTGCAATAAGCAATATGGAACCAACTCCAATGTTGGCCTTCTACTCTGTGTGAGTCAAACACTGATGCGAGCTGCACCATTGATCTGAAAGAGCATTTTAGGATGTTAATAATGCAATCATTACTTTCGTAATAGTATTGATGTAGAATTTTATTTGTAACGATTTGCTAAAACAGCTGCAGATCAAAGGCTGTATTTTGGACTTGGTTCCATATCGCATAAGTGCATCCAATTGTACTTCAGTTGACTGGGGAATGATGCATCTGTATTGAGTTTCTGGAAGTTAATCGACTTGATATTGTGCCTTTAATAGTCTTACTTACATGGACTTCATAGATTTTTGTGACATTCTGAATACCGTATCGTATCACTTTACTCAGCTGGGTGAGCGATAGTGTTGCCACCTAGCGGAAATTAAGCTTGGAATGCAAAAACTCTCTTATTCCATGGAGTAAGTGGAGTTCTGACTTCCACGAGTTTTAAAACAGCCCCCAGAATGCAGATGAATGTCGATATTAGTGTATTCTTGCCTTCCACGCATGCGGGACAAACTAAAAAGCACCTTCCAGCCCATGACTCAATTTTGTCAAAAACTGGAGTTATTGGGTTTTTGATCTCCCTGTCTCAATTATTCTCTAAAAATTTTCTACTATAAAATATTTATTATTGAAAAATGCTTAGAAGCGCAGACTGACAAATTCCAGGAGAATATCTCGCGGCCCGGTATAATTGATGCCAGGGTCGGGTACCGGTTCAGGAGCACGGCTCTAAGCCATCGATATCGCTTTCAGAATATTTTAATTTCGTGCCATTCTTCTCACGACAGACCTTCTTCCTAGCTGCAGGTTGTTTCGCTGCATAGTTCGGCAATCTGCAGTATCATTGGTTGCAATAAATGGTTTTATCAACGAGTAATAGACAATCCGAACTTATTCTTGCACAGATAACGTCAGTGAATGTATTAAATAAAAGACGCCCTAAAGTCGAGGCCCACAACTCCATATAACCGGTAGTAGACCATCTTTCAAGAATAATATTGTTCGAAACGATATCGAAATCTTTGGTACAGTAGTAGAAGTAGGCTAATAGTAGCTTACTTACTTATTGGCTTTTAAGGAACTCGGAGGTTCATTGCCGCCCTCACATAAGCCCGCCATTGGTCCCTATCCTGAGCAAGATCAATCCAGTCTCTATCATCGTATCCCACCTCCCTCAAATCCATTTTAATATTATCTCCCCATCTACGTCTCGGCCTCTCTAAAGGTCTTTTTCCCTCCGGCCTCCCAACTAACACTCTATATGCATTTCTGGATTCACCCATACGTGCTACATGCCCTGCCCATCTCAAACGTCTAGATTTAATGTTCCTAATTATGTCAGGTGAAGAATACAATGCGTGCAGTTCTGTGTTGTGTAACTTTCTCCATTCTCCTGTAACTTCATCCCTCTTAGCCCCAAATATTTTCCTAAGCACCTTATTCTCAAACACCCTTCATCTCTGTTCCTCTCTCAAAGTAAGAGTCCAAGTTTCACAACCATAAAGAACAACCGATAATATAACTGTTTTATAAATTCTAACTTTCATTTTTTGACAGCAGACTGGATGATAAAAGCTTCTCAACCGAATAATAACAGGCATTTCCCATATTTAGTCTGTGTTTAATTTCCTCCCGAGTATCATTTATATTTGTTACTGTTGCTCCCAAGTATTTTAATTTTTCCACCTCTTCAAAAGATAAATTTCCAATTTTTATATTTCCATTTCGTACAATATTCTCGTCACGAGACATAATCATATACTTTGTCTTTTCGGGATTTACTTCCAAACCTATCTTTTTACTTGCTTCCAGTAAAATTCCCGTGTTTTCCCTAATCGTTTCTGGATTTTCTCCTAACATATTCACGTCATCCGCATAGACAATCAGCTGATGTAACCCGTTCAATTCCAAGCCCTCTCTGTTATCCTGGGCTTTCCTAATGGCATATTCTAGAGCAAAGTTAAAAAGTAAAGGTGATAGTGCATCTCCTTGCTTTAGCCCACAGTGAATTGGAAACGCATCTGACAGAAACTGACCTATACGAACTCTGCTGTACGTTTCACTGAGACACATTTTAATTAATCGAATAGTTTCTTGTGAATACCAAATTCAATAAGAAGATCATATAAAACGTCTCTCTTAACCGAGTCATATGCCTTTTTGAAATCTATGCATAACTGATGCACTGTACCCTTATACTCCGATTTTTTCTCCATTATCTGTCGAATACAAAATATCTGATCAAAAGTTGATCTATTATGCCTAAAACCACACTGATGATCCCCAATAATTTCATCTACATATAGAGTTAATCTTCTCAAAAGAATATTGCACAACATTTTGTACATCAACAAAAGGGATATTCCTCGAAAGTTACTACAGTTAGTCTTGTCCCCCTTCTTAAAGATAGGTACAATAGAAGTAGTGGTAGCAGTAGTAGTAGTAGCAGCAGCAGTGGTTGTAGATGTTACGACGGTCGATAGAGGTCTGGTTCCTTGTTTCTGTTCGCTCTTGACTTGGTCCGAGTCACGCAGCCTGCTTGTTATGCAAACCTCGCAACTTCCCCTATCTCAGAGCGCACGGTTTGATCTCCACTTCTCTCCACCGCCGGCTCTTCTCTTCGAGTCCCTGGAGACGGAAGGGACGTCGGGTATACAAGCATAGTGTGTAAGTGGGGAAAATAAAGACGAAATGCTTGAACGGGGAACAAGTACAAGGCATGTAATATATTCAGGTCCAGGTATAAATTTATTAGTAGTAGCAAGAACAAAAGATGAGTATACAGAAGTTTATAGCTGGAATTATAATCCTGTGAAACCAGGTTCTATCCCCGGTGTACCCCTGATTTATGACTTGTGTTAGACAAGCCCGTGGTCCAGGTAACACAAGGATTTTCTCCGAGCTCCGGTTCCCCTATGGCATTCCAACAAATCTCCATCATCATCTCATCTCATCCCGGGTATAGTGTAGACCAGCCTCCTGTAGCGCACCCTGGACAAGGACTCTGTCCGTAATTTGGTCTACATAACTGGCTTCATATGAGGAATGACGTAAGTCGAGTACTCGTCATTATTAAACACATATATATTATGGAAACGGCTAAAGATGCTGGTTAAAGGGTAGACATTTAAAGAGTGTATAATCTAAAAGCAACAGTCATACCAACAGTAATCGATACTCTGAGACAGCAACACAATAGGTATAGCAGAATTACAAAGATCGGTTGTCATGGAAACAATAAACACACGTTGAGAGAAGATTGTGTGCTTACACAAGATTAGAGAAATGTGGTTTATGTATGATTAATTGATAAAATTAAACAGATAATAATAATAATAATAATAATAGTAGTAGTAGTAGTAGTAGTAGTAGTAGTAGTAGTAGTAGTAATAGCAATAATGTTGGATGTGAAAATTGAGTAAGTTTGTAAATAAGGTAAAAATAATAGTATTAGTGATAATAATAGTAATAACAACAATAATAATAATAATAGTAATAATAATAGTAATAATGTTGGGTGTGAAAATTGAGTAAGTTTGTAAATAAGGTAAAAATAATAATAATAATAATAATAATAATAATAATAATAATAATAATAGTAATAATAATGTTGGGTGTGAAAATTGAGTAAGTTTGTAAATAAGGTAAAAATAATAATAATAATAATAATAATAATAATAATAATAAAACTATTTATTTTCACTCGTATTATTCGGAATAAATATAATTTATTTCTTTCACCTGTTAAAACTAGGTTACCTTGTTGACTAATTTCAGCCTGTTGTGAGCTATCCTCTGAACTGGGTGGTCCTGGTTTTCGCGACTTCAGATTGTGCTTCCTGTGGGGGTGTGTTTGTGTAGTGTAATGTGGAGTCAAAAAGTGTGTGTGTTCTGAAATTGAGTTGTGTGTTGGGGATTTCATAGAATGTGTTTTTGTGTGTCTGTAGCTTTATTTCATATTGTCCTAGTGTGTTTAGTTTCAATTTTTTATTGAATATGTATAGTTTCCATGTCTGTGTTTATTTTGTTGTACAGACATGGAATACAGATATGGAAATTTTACATATTCAATAAAAAAACAGAAACTAAACACACTAGGACAATACGAAATATACAGACACACAAAAACACATCCTCAACACACAACTGAATTTCAGAACACACACACTTTTTGACTCCACTTTACACTACACAAACACACCCCCACAGTAAACACAATCAGAAGGCGCAAAAACCAGGACCACCCAGTTCTGAAGATAGCCTACAACATCCTGAAACTAGTCAACAAGGTAACCTAGTTTTAACAGGTGAAAGAAAGAAATTATATATTCTAAAGTGATACTTCCTACTTACTTACTGGCTTTTAAGGAACCCGGAGGTTCATTGCCGTCCTCACATAAGCCCGCCATTTGTCCCTATCCTGAGCAAGATTAATCCAGTCTCTACCATCATATCCCATCTCCCTCAAATACATTTTTATATTATCCTCCCATCTACGTCTCGACCTTTCCGAAGGTCTTTTTCACTCCGGCCTCCCGACTAACACTTTATATGTATTTCTGGATTCGCCCATACGTGCTACATGCCCTGCCCATCTCAAATGTCTGGATTTAATGTTCAGGTGAAGAATACAATGCGTGCAGTTCTGCGTTGTGTAACTTTCTCCATTCTCCTGTAACTTCATCGCTCTTAGCCACAAAAATTTTCCTAAGAACCTTATTCTCAAACACCCTTAATCCCTGTTTCTCTCTCAAAGTGAGAGTCCAAGTTTCACAGCCATACAGAACAACCGGTAATATAACTGTTTTATAAATTCTAACTTTCAGATTTTTTGACAGCAGACTGGATGATAAAAGCTTCTCAACCGAATAATAACAGGCATTTGCCATATTTATTCTGTGTTTAATTTCCTCCTGAGTGTCATTTATATTTGTTATTCCAAAGTGATATAGTGTTAAAAGTTGTGTAATCAAGATGTATATACAATAGGCCTATATATATATATATATATATTTATTATTTATGTTCTCTATGACTATAAGAAATAAAAAGAATAACAAAAATAATTTCAATTTACACCAGCATTACTACTACACCATTTTACGGGACCTGTTGTTCTGTACGAGTTCTGGTACGAACACCTGTCATCCCAAAATCTCATTTCTCTTATTTTCTGATTAGAAGATAGTCTATTGTTCTGTGTTGATTTCATAAATAGAACTGCTTTCATAAAACAGGTAAAGGTATCCCCGTAACATGAAGGCACTTGGGGGGGCATGGGGGCCCCATGCTTTCCATGACCTCGGCACTAGAATGAGGTGGTGTGGTCGGCACCACGCTCTGACCGCGTTTTACCCCCGGGAAAGACCCGGTACTCAATTTTATAGGAGGCTGAGTGAGCCTCGGGGCCGTTCTGAAAGTTTGGCAACGAGAAAAAATCCTGTCACCACCTGGGATCGAACCCCGGACCTTCCAGTCCGTAGCTGCTCTACCAACTGAGCTACCCGGCCGCCTCATAAAACAGGAACTCAACAATATGTTTATAAAATGTTTTCTCTTCAGAATCACCCGTACTATCACCCCCCCGAAGTATGACCCTTTTGTCATGAATCACTCTGTATATTTGTGAAGTTGTTCCATCTCAGAGTTTCATTTGATCATGAGATAACGTCAGTCCCATGTGCGGTGTGGGAGAATATCGAAGTTTCAATATGAGTTTTATTAAGAACAATGTAATACAAGAATTGCGAAACTGGAAGGTTAACTTTCTGCAAAGGTTCACTGAATACCTTCCGACGCAACTCTAAGAAAAGAAGATAACATCAGCCATAAATAGATCCATTCCAGATTTTCAGCAGGATTAACGGGAATTTTATTACAAACAACAACGAGAGCGGCTTAGAAACAGAATAGCTGGTATTGTATGGTAATCATAATGAGTGCTGAGAGCCACTTATGTGTTTCAGTTCCAGACAAACCCGTTATTGTATGCAGTCGCATTAACATAGTCATTACAGGAACCGTTTCAAGAACGCAGTTTCTGTCTATTGTGAAGAACCGTTTACATTTAAGTAATGTAATTGAATTTCTCGTCTACTGCCACCTCGGGACTGAATTCAAACCTCGTGAGATTTCATGTCTTACAGAGCAAACATTTGTGTACCAGGCCACAGATTTTTAAGTATATACGTCATATAAACTGCTTACTGCACTGTTATCAGGCTTGACTGGAATTAGATGGTGCCTTAAAATGGAGGAATTTGGTAGACTGTTTCATAATTTTGTAAGTTTATAGAGCAGTGATGTCAATTGATGCCCACAGGAGCAAGCGCGCGCTTTAGAGCTCAGGAGAGCCTGAGCGCTTTACAGCGGAAAGGAAAGAGACAGAAGAAAGAGGTAGTATATGCCGCTTGGTCGAGCTATATTCAGGGATGGCCAGCACCGATTCAATAGATAAAGGGAAGAAAACTTATTAAAACTGTATCCATGGTAATTTTTAGATTTGTCTGAGAAGTATAAGTGCATTATAAGAATGTAAGTTTTAATTTTAATGCTCATTTTTCACAAGTTTCATTTTTTTATTCAAAAGAAATATTTTCTCAACTTTTCGTAGAGAAAAGTGAAAATTTCAGGTATAGGCCTATTTGTTTAGTAGCCTTACAGAATGTTTTCGTAAATCTAATATACCGTATATACGTATTACTGAAGATAGTGTATTGAAAATTTTGAAAATATTCGCATGGAAATTGTTTGTAAGGAAATGAATTAACAAAGCAACTACTGTTACATCATAAGCAAAAGATACGTGCCCATGTGTTGTAAAAATGTCAGCTCTATAGCTTCAGCAGATTTCGAGAAAATAATTTAATATTCTGATGATAGGAAGTTGCTCACAAATATCACCTTAAAAGCATAATGCGATAAGAGTTTTGTTATGGAATATTAGTTACACTTAAAACAGATACAGTACCTAGGTAACTTTGCTTCGTACTTTAATATTGTTTTGATTAGTTTATTGATTACTTTTGTAAGGCTAAAGATACCATCAATATAAATTCCAACTTATCATGTCATACTCAATCTCTTTCTTTGGAATATCACTTTCTTTATGAATGATGTGCTTCATCCACTTAATACAGTATAATATTATACTACTATGGAATTTAAGTGAATATTCCTTCTTAACTCTCTATTATGTTATTAAGATTTAAAACACAAGTGCAATATTAAGAAATCAGTGTTAGTACTTTTGTTTTACAGACAATATAGATAATATTAAACAGAAAGAAGCCATATAAAAATAACGACATAAAATTTCACGTTCCGTTTGAAGTTTGTGCACCACTGTTTTCTTAATCCAACAGGTTGCTTATTCAAATACACAACCCTTCCTCTTTCCATACTTGGCGCTTGCTGTCCGCGCACGACGTCAAGGTCAGAAAAATGCGCTTGCTTTGACATCACTGTTATAGAGTATACACAGAGAAATATTCGATTTTGAAAGGAATTCCTTGGGACATTCAAACCTTCTGTGTAACTCGTATTTCCTACAAATTATTTTTCTTCTATTTCTATCAACTTTTTAAGGGGAGACTTCATTGAAAATCATGAAAATTTTCCAAAATATTTTTATTGACTATTTCACGTCTTTAGAATGTATGTTTTCATACCCCAAACGATTTAGTTTAATTCTGATTACAAATATGTTTAAGCCTTTTTAATTAAGGAAGAAGAGCTGTCAAAATTATTTTTTCATTAAAGAAAATAATAAATCATAACTATGGAATTCACAACACACTCTATTTCTAGCTTCAGAATAGTAGCTATTTAAATAAATGATAATCCTGAATAGTTCATTCTTTATCTGTAATATTTTTTACCCTGAAAACTCAAGCAAGAATAATGGTATTTTACAAACAACTTCAAATTAGTGTAATTCTGAAAATAAGTTATTGAGATTAGGACAAATGTTTTTTATGACATTTTTTGCTCAGAATGTCTCCGGAAATAAACTCCGTAAGTGACGGTGAATCTTCGTGAATCACCCTGTATATTAAATTATTAGCATCCGAAAACGGAGTTGCGTCAGTGTTATGCGAAAATCTGTCATTTCATCTTAGTGGCCGCGGAATAATAACGATATGCAATGTAAAAAATAAGTGTGCAAAAAAACAGCAAAGCAACAAATTGAAGAGTAAAGCAAAATAAATAAGTAGGTAGCTGAGTAAACATAATACACAGCTGTGTAACAAATTGATAAGTAAAGCAAGGGATACAAATAGCTAAGTAAACAGACAGATACTGTGTGGCCAGTAACATCAGACTCATATATACGGAGTACTTATGTAAAATTGCAGATGTTTACGTAAACAAGTGAATCGAGCAGAAAGACGTTATCACGTGTTTTATATTGATCTGCAGCTTCGTGAACTTGAGATTCTCTCCGCGTTGGAGTGTGAGCTGATTGATCTCCTCCAGAACGGTGAGTACAAACAAAGCGCCTCTCCCTCTGTCTGTCTGTCTGTCTGTCTGTCTGTCCAGCCCGTGAAAGCTAGAGAACAGTTCGAATTCCCTGAATCGCTCTTTTTTCATAGCTTCACAAATATCTTTCAGACAAGGAAGAATTAGGTCCTAAACATACCTACTTGAAAAAAAAAAGTACAGGGACATCATTTTATTTTTACTAACATTTTAAATATTAACCTGGCTATACCTTTGGATTAATGGTTCATAGCCGGAAACACCGTTTGCTACCCCTTTCCGCGATTGAAGTCCGAAGATTCTGGCGTAAAATACAAACAAATCACTTTACTAGGTATAGGAGGGAAGAAAAGTAGTTCAGCCATTTACGTAAACTAGGAAATATCGTAATTCTAAGTTTGATAATTTTCATTAGGTTTTTGTTTAATCAAAATACAGTACAGTATTAACAATAAGTGTTTTTACTCACGAACTGAGCTATCCATGCGAAAGTATTCTTTATGCAGTGTATATTATACTGTCTACAGCACATTAGCGTACAATATAGAGAATGAAGTTAAATTGAAAAATAATCATAATATGGATATTTAAACACATTTTAGAAAATGGTGGCCGTTCATTTAGATACAGGCTTCAGTTCTTTTGTGCATATTATCGCACTATAGACTATTGCATCTAACCCCAGTTACCAGTTTCGTCCTTCGTACTAGTAACTCATGTTGAAATAATTCTATACCTATTAGCCTATATAAAAGAGTACCTTACGTACTGTAAATTCAATCTTCACTTCTGTCCGACCCGCACAGATAAAATTACTCAGACATGCTATCTACTGTCTGTCCAAGTTGTTATGTCGCAGGATCGTAGAAAGGGAGGAAATCACGTGACAGTTAATTACTTTTATTTAAGTTATTTTAAACAGTTGCGGGTGAGGGAAATCGGGATGCGACGTAGGCAAACGGACGACAGTACCTGTGCGAAAATATGATTCAGTATTGAAAACTCTTTCGTCACTGGAAAACGCGAACATATTTCTGGAACGTACTATACTCACTAACTCAATACTGTTTGTGTTTACTACGACCTTAAGGCGACTTTGACTTATACGCTTGATTCTGTGAGGAGAACAGTTGGAAGTTCATTAGTAGAGGGGGTGGGAGTGAAGTACATTAAAAAACTCAGGTACAATAAAAATTGAAGTAAAAATAAAATGATGTCCCTGATATATATATATATACAGTATATATATATATATAATTGTATAATTGAGGTGCCCAGGGCACAAATGACCCAACTCACAAAATTATATTTCCACTTCACTTATTTGTAACAGCGCGCGAAATGCGATACACGAACGAAAGTCGTGTTGAAATCTCGTGAAAAACTGAGAATGATGATTAGGCCGAGTTACACTTGAAGAGAATAATATGAGGAGCTCTTTAAAGCAATAAACTGAACATGCAAATTTTGTGGGTTGGGCCATTTGTGCTCTGAGCGCCTCAATTTATTCCTAGCGGTTTAAGATAGATTAGCAAGAAGTGACATGAGCAATTTCAGGTTGATATACTACTCTCATTCCAAACCATATCTTTGAAGTGTAGATTATGTTTGGGTTAGAGGTTAAAAGCACTCTTTATCTCTGCTACTTGCTGTATACATATTTTTGGTGGGTTACTTAACGATGCTGTATCAACTAGCTACTACATTATTTAGCAACAACTGAATTTGTGAAACACTTCTTACATTCTGATATTTTATATCTTATGCAAATCTAGTCTTTCAGGTAAAGCTCCCTGTAAAGCAGATTTGAATACTTTAAAGGGTTGAACGTACCAGCGCTCTACCAACTGAGCTACCCGGGAACTCCACCCGACACCGTCTCAACTTTTCCTTTTATATCCACACAACTCGCGTGGGCTGACGAAACGCCAGAGACCCACATCGAGTGCACACAATCTCTGTGTGACTTGGAATTGTGGTTTTCTGTTAACGTACACAGTGACGTATATATTATGCAAATCTAGTCTTTCGGGTGAAGCTCCCTGTAAAGCAGATTTTAATACTTTCAAGGGAAAAATTGTTCCGGGGCCGGGTATCGATCCCGGGATCTCTGGTTTGAGCTACCCGGGAACTCCACCCGACACCGTCTCAACTTTTCCCTTTATATCCACACAGTTGTGGGAAAAAGGGATATAAAGGGAAAAGTTGAGACGGTGTCGGGTGGAGTTCCCGGGTAGCTCAGTTGGTAGAGCGCTGGTACGTCCAACCAGAGGTCCCGGGATCGATACCCGGCCCCGGAACAATTTTTCCCTTGAAAGTATTTTATATCTTGTTACAGATAAACCCAGTCCTACAAATTGTTTTAATGTAAATGCAAAAGTCAATACATATAACCTAGTGCAGCATATATGAACTTAAATGTGAGTATTCTAAATAGTAATTTTATAATTTTAATTTGAATAATTTTCCATTTGATTACATTAATAACAGTTGCTCACATAATAAATAATATATTACAGAATGATTCCACCGTTGAATGGAGTGACAAATCATTGCGACCAATGCTCATACTACAAACACTCAACTAATGGAAATGTATTGGCTTATTATGAAGTTTATGAGAATTCATATGGTTTTTCATCATGTTGTTTTAATGATCACAATTTTATAATTTGAAATATAAGATAAATACAACATTTAAGTCGCAATTTTATCAACAGTAATCTCACTAGACGTTTTGATTTATCTAGAGAAAATCAAAACTCGAGTGGGATTTAATTGACTATTACACGATTAGAAGAAAGTATATAAAGATTAGAAGTAACGAAGTACTCCAATACAATAAAATATTAATTGGCTTACGAAAATACAACTGTCTTCAAGTGTATTATTGTACCATCTCAACATTACAAATATTACGCTAGATGCATGCTATATGGCAGTAGTGAGCAATGCCTTCTCGTAGAGAAGTTCTCGATCTGTTATACACGATGGCAATGTTACTAGTCAAGAAGGCTTTGTTGATTCAGTTTTATTTTTATTAAAATGCAACATTCCGCTTCAATTATCCGAATCCCAGTAATCAACGTCACTTGACAGATGATTTTCATTAAATCTTAATATTAAACAATCTCTGATACGTGACTATCCATAATATCATATAGCAGAAGCTAAAACATAACCTAACTAATATACACAAGTGTTAGAAAAGTTTTAATTAACGACGATGACATAAAAAATAAACATGAATAATTTTAAAAGGAATAATTATTGAATGTACAATTTTCAAATTTGAATGTGGTTGGTGGTTCAATTGATGTTATATTGGACGTGTGCGTAATAGAAGTGGAACTCGTTGATTTAGGCCTACATGGTGTATTCAACTTATTCAGGATTTCCGAATGAATAATTTTAAAAGGAATAATTATTGAATGTACAATTTTCAAATTTGAATGTGGTTGGTGGTTCAATTGAAGTTATATTGGACGTGTGCGTAATAGAAGTGGAACTCGTTGATTTAGGCCTACATGGTGTATTCAACTTATTCAGGATTTCCGAATGAATAATTTTAAAAGGAATAATTATTGAATGTACACTTTTCAAATTTGAATGTGGTTGGTGGTTCAATTGATGTTATATTGGACGTGTGCGTAATAGAAGTGGAACTCGTTGATTTAGGCCTACATGGTGTATTCAACTTATTCAGGATTTCCGAATGGTGCTCTTCATTTATTTGTAAATCGGATTTCAGAAGCTGTATAGGTATGATCAGTGATTTTTATTAATTCTTGTTCTTGAATGCCAATGCGAGTCATATTTGAAACTGCTGTGCATCGACTGGAGTGGTTTGTAATTATATATATATATATATGTTTTTTTGACGTTCAGACCAGCGCAGTTTCAAATGTTGGCAAACAAAGAAACAAATGCTAGGGACGTGATAAAATTAAACAAATGCTAGGGACGCGATAAAATTGTGCGATAAGCAGCCATGATTGGTTGAAATACGTCCTTTCGTACCGTTTTATTGGTCAAAAGTAGTATGACGTAGTAAGAGTGTAATATTCAATAATGATTTTAATACCTGCACTCTTTTAAATTTCAGATTGTTATTTATCATAGAGTTAACCATGTAAATAGTTGTTTATTAATATATACAAGATCGTAAATTTCAATTGTCTGGTACGCATTTCACAGCAAAGATATGAAAAATTGTATAAGATATTGTGAGTCAAATGCCTGATGATGCCCAAGGACGAAAACGTTTGCACTCCAATTTTATAATATGCAATGATCATTTACATTTGTAATTGTTACTGATTTTAAACTGTGATATGCCAATTAGGCTGAACTCTAAATGAAATATTATTAGATTATATTACATTATATTGACTATCGGAATATCTCTACCATCATGCTTTCTAAGGTTGTGAAAGCTAGATGAAACCGAGCATTCCCCATGACATTACCTGACATTCGCCTTACAGTTGGGGAAAACCTTGCAAAAAAATCAAACCGTGTAATCGGTCCAATCTGGAGTCGAACGGAGCAAACGCGTCTACCGTCTGGATACACCAGTGGCTTCTGTCCCACGTACTCTGTCCCAAAGAAGGGATGGAGCTAGTCTTCGTGTTAGGAAGTCTGTGTTCTGTAGCGAATCACACGATGACAGGCATCTGCCTACGGCGAGACCAAAATGCTGTATAAATGCTTGTCTCTTCATCTTGTCTCGGTGACTCATACAGCTAGTATTTTAATTAGTTATAATTTTAAATCAATTCCTTAATCCCTGTTGCTAAAAACGTTTTCAATTTCATTGTTATTGTTTAAAAAGAAAAATCACCCTATTTACAATGATATTGTAAGATCTCGTAAATTATAATTGAGGCTCTCAGATCAAAAACGTGATTTGTCTTAATTTTTTTATATCTCAGTTACGAGTGGTCCCTATAGTAGAATGTACAGGGATATCACTTTATTTTTACCAACATTTTTAACATTAATCTGGCTATACTCGGAAACACTGTTACCCCTTCCACTACAAGAGTTTGGTGTTACTAGTGTAATATGTAAACAAATCATTTTACTAGCTATAGGAGGAGAGAAAAGTAGTGTATCCATTTATGTTACAGGGAAATACGATATTAGGATTTTCAGTTTGTTTATTACTTTTACGGTATTTTATCAAAATACAGTAGACTAGTAACAGTTTTTTTTTTCCACAAACTCAACTCTTCAGGCGGTTGTATTTATTATACAATGACATCATTTTATTTTTACTTCAATTTTTATTGTACCTGAGTTTTTGAATGTACTTCACTCCCACTCCTTCTACTAATGAAGTTCCAACTCCACACAGAACCAAGACCGCAGATAGTAAGCAGTACTGAGTTACTGAGTATAGTACGTTCCAGAAATATGTTCGCGTTTTCCAGTGACGAAAGAGCTTTCAATATTGAATCATATTTACGCACAGGTACTGTCCGTTTGCCTACGTCGCATCCCGATTTCCCCCACCTGCTTCTGCTCGCCCCTCTGTAAAAGCTGGGCTGTCTTAGCTCTTTTCTGAAAACATTAATTTCTCGTAGGAATTGGGCGTTTACGTAATATTATACAGCTGTTTAACTTAACTTAAATAAAAGGGCCTCGTTAAGTAATTAACTGTCACGTGATTTCCTCCCTTTCTACAATCCTGCGGCATAACCACTTGGACGGACAGTAGATAGCATGTCTGAGTAATTTTGTATTTTCGGGTCGGACAGAAGTGAAAATTGAATTTACAGTACGTAGAGTAGGTATAGAATTATTTCAACATGAGTTACTAGTACGAAGGACGAAACTGGCAATTGGAATTAGATGCAATAGTGTATAGTGCGATAATATGCACAAAAGAACTGAAGCCTGTATCGAAATGAACGGCCACCATTTTCAAAATTGTGTTTAAATATTCATATTATGATTATTTTTCAATTTAACTTCTTTCTCTATATTGTACGCTAATGTGCTGTAGACAGTATAATATACACTGCATAATGAATACGTTCGCATGAATAACTCACTTCGTGAGTAAAAACACTTATTCTTAATACAGTACTGTACTTTGATTAAAGAAAAACCTAATGAAAATTATCAAACTCAAAATCGCGATATTTCGTAGTTTATGTAAATGGATGAACTTCTTTTCTTCCTTCCTATACCTAGTAGAGTGATTTGTATTTTACGCCAGTATCATCGAACTCCAGTCTTGGAGGGGGGAGCAAGCGGTGTTTCCGGTTCTCTAGAGGTATAGACAGGTTAATATTAAAAATGTTAGTAAAAATAAAATGATATCCCTGTATAATGGCTACTTTATTCGGCATATTACCCTACTTTCGGTAACTCTCATCTTCACTTCTGCTCAGTCCGCAGATAAAGTTATTCAGTAGTGATGGGCGAAGTTGTTCTTTTCCCGGAACAGTTCCGACGGTTCCGGTTCCGAAAAAATACTATGTTCCAAATAACAGTTCCGAAATAACAGTCACCAGTGGTGATGAGTCGGAGTCGTTGAGTCGTTCAAACGAACGGTACAGTACCCTCCCTCTTCACCATAGACAAATGCAGCTCACACTGGAGCACTCATAGGCATGACATAGTACACATTCTTATGTATAGATGGCACTGCAATGCACATTCGAATCGATTTTGGAAAATTGCTGTGCATGCGGACAGAACTCAAAAGCTTAATGTTAGTAATTACACAGCTGTCGACTACAAGGATAGAATACAACACTTTGTTTTCGTACATAAAGTTATAAAGACATGGTAGCCAACTAAAAAAAATAACATAAGATTTAAAACATATGGTATGTAATTTCTGTTCTCTCTATAACATAATAAAAAAAAAACAAATCATTAATTTTTATTTTTACTTTTCTTAATGCACAGTAATAATAATAATAATAATAATAATAATAATAATAATAATAATAATAATAATAATAATAAATATTACAATTTCATAAATAAAAAAGATATATATTTGGCAGTACTGAAACCTGGAAACCCCGCAGTGGGTTAGTAAAATGTTGGAATCGCATCTTTACCAAAGTGTAATTTAAACTTCGCATTAAACCTCGCTCTCCAAATCAGTACTTATATGGGTAGTTTCCAACAAATAATGCTACAACATTTTTGTCGTTCTTTGATAACAGAGAAGATAGCACAAAAACTTGTGCTTGTCAGACTTAACCTCAACAAACGACATACAGACATTGTAACTAAACCACTCATTACCATTTACGACTTTAACCTTTGTATAGAATCAGCTGATCAATGAATTAATAATAGTATGCGTACTTTATGACTTTGTAGAATGTTTATAAAACAGAATTAGTCAACTAATGGTGAAATAAACCATAAAGCGGGAATGAATATTACAGATTATTAAATACTTACTATAACATTACAGATGATTGGCCAGTCTTACAAATGTTGATATTAAAGTTCGCGCCACCGCAAGGATTTCAATTTCCATGCGCCCCCCTCCAACCACGTGAGAGTTTCAAGTACCAACTTCATCCAACGAAGTTCCAAGTACAACATAAAGAACAACGAGGACAGTGTAACTGCAGCTGTCATTGGTTCATCGGAACAAGCTCCGACGTTCCGACTGTTATCTCGGAGTCGGAACATACCTTGTGCAACGCGGTACTGCGAGCCCGCAACAGCTGGGCAAGTGAGCAGCTCGGAGTCGGAACACTGTTATTTCGGAACAGGAGGTTCCGACCTACTGTTCATTTTTGCAACAGTTCCGAGACCGGAACAGTTCCAAAATAACTGTTGTGTTATTTTTTACCCATCTCTATTATTCAGTCATGCTACACACCGTACCTGTGCGAAATAAGCAGGGCCGGGTGTTTATGGAGATCGCGAAAATCACGACATAATAGATATACAATATATTTCTACTAATCTTTACGAATTAAGTGATTCTGATTAATAATGTGAATTTTATTTCAACTCAACAATAGGATTTTATTCTTCCAACAATAATTCCTTTCTATAATTCGCCTTAAACGCTCTCGTCAACAATTGGATTTTCACTCAACACAGTATTCGTTATAGCATTCCACCGACGACAATGACAATTTACTTGGACTATTACGAACAACAATGAACTGTTAATCTTAACTAATATTTACAAAGCACTATTTACAAATCAGAACTATCAGTTCTCAGTTCACAGTTCTTCTAGCTCAGTCACTCGAGTTCACAGTATCTCGAACCATAGACCTTCAGAGACAGTCCACTGTACTCGAACTCAGGTCCCTCCAACTGCGGTCCACTGCACACGAACTCAGGTCCCTCCAACTGCGGTCCACTGCACTCGAACTCAGGCCTTCAGATGCTGGCACAGTTGCGGACGCACACTCGAGCCGAACTCCGGTACACAAGACTGGCTAGCTTGCTCTGTTTACTCACTGACTGAATAACTGAAAAACTGCCCGGGTTCGCTGGCGTTTCTTCTTTTATAGCGAAATCATAGTTGCGAGAAATTTCTACAGGTGTGCAGAGAATTATCTGGATATCTCCACTTCGACGGACTTCTCGAAGAGTCGGGAGGGTCCGTCCCCCCTTTACTCCGTTCGCAGCAGTTGCGCGCGCACTCTCTCTCCACTCTCTCGCCGCGTAGGCCCTTTCCCCTCTCCGCCGCGCGCCGTCCCTCAGTGCTTCATGAAGCCCGCGCGATCTGCTTTCTTGAGGGACGCTGGTCGTGAGTTCGAATCTCACGTCGCTGTCACAATAATATGCGGATAAAACAATCGCGACAAATCGAGAAATAGAGTTCTAATAGCGAAATATGAACACATTCGCGAATTATTATTATTCCGTCGTTTTATAGCGAATTTAATATTCTGAATTCATTTTTGGACTTTCTTTTTTCATTTGAATTTGTTATATATTCAAGTAGGCTACATTACATGGTATTCCAGGTGTTCTGATTACATTAATGAACTCAAAAGACGGAGAATTCAACATTTCACTAATAATTTGAAAGTATTAATTTGAGGGCTGCAAGTTTTTTTTTTTCGTTTTTAATGAATGTGTGTTAAGTACAGTCTCAATCCAACAAATATTGTCTATTGGCCATACCGCACCATTACCAGAATGCAACGAACCTTTAATGTCAATTATTTGGAAAGTAATATTCATACTGAGTTAATACTCCAATTTCAAAATAATTGTATTTTCCAAAATTTATATTAATATCCGCCAAGAGTACAAATCAATCTCCAACAATCTCCTCCGACACCAATATTAAAAAACACAAATGATAAAATTAATCTCCATAAATACCTCCCTGGAAATAAATTTCAATAATATAGGCTCTCCCTTCTATGGAAAACGCAACCATATTTCTGAAACACACTATACTCTGTACTGTTTACATCACTGCTAGCAGACTTCGAATGCAACAGCGGCCGTAAGTTTGTGTGGCTGACGGGAGCAAGAATATTACTGCAAGGGGTGGGAGTCAAGTACATTCAGAAACGCAGGTACAATAAAAATGCAGTTAAAAATAAAGGGATGTCTCGGTATAACACAGTAAAGTGAAATTGGGTATTAATTTATTTAAAAAGAATAGTAATATACGTTACAAGAGCGGTATGTTGACGTTTTCATGTTCGAGGAAAAGATTGAAAAAGCGAAACGTAGTTGAGCTTTTTTAATTTCCGAGAACATGAAAACAAACATACCGCTCGTGTATCGTACATTATTTTGTGCGAAGATCGTTTATTACATACCTGAAAGACGAATTTCTAATTAGTTGCAATGAAATCTCCATGTTGGTTTCTGTTTAATGACGGCAACTTCGGAAAACCAAAATATCTTTCTTCAACATTGTTGCTATAAAATGTTTTCTGTGTTTACTATACTCCAGCAGGCCGTGATATACGTCTGTCTTTTTTTCCCCCAGTCTATAAATGCGAACTTAAAACAAACGGTAAGGTAATGTAATGATTTATTTTTCATTTTAATATTTTAACAATATTATTTATATAACATATTGCAGTAATAACATCCGCATCTGGAATCTTGTTGATTTTTTCACGGCTTCCTTAATGTTACTTGTATCAGGAATGCAATAAGTTTCGTGGAGTAGTAGACTTTACTTAATTTTTGCAAATATTTGAAAACAATAATTATTAACAGTGCAATTTAGGTGAAATTGCAGTGGTAAGTTTCCAATTTATAATTATTACTATGTTAAACGTCTCTAAAAATAATATGTTAAAAGCCCAAAGCAGTAAAATGAATGTTGCGCTTAAGCGGTAAGAAGAGGGAAATTGTTATGTGTGTTACGTTCGGAATACTGAATGTGGTATTTCACACTTACCGCGTATTGGTTCTGTGCGGAAAACAAGCAAATACGCACGATCTCGCACAAAACAATTTATGCTTTTATTTAACGCAAAATGCTCATATGTTTATATTTTCATACAACAACGGCTAGAAATTATTATTATTATTGTTATTATTATTATTATTATTATTATTATTATTATTATTATTATTATTATTATTATTTTGCTTATGATCCTTCATTATCTGTTATACGGACCCCTGGTTGATAATCACTGGCCTATAAAATGAATAATGGAAAATGTGTCATTTACATGGCATCGTTTATTGAACTAGTCTGCCAGTACCTGTTTCCAAGTTGAAGTGGAGACCCAGGGGATCAGAGCGAAAGCCCGGGCCAGGAAGCCATTCTAATCCATTTACCTGCATAATTACAATCCAGTTGGTTGTGCATTAACTGACATCAATCCCTCCAGAACTCGAAGTCAGTAAATTATTCTCAAGTTCCAAGTCAGCTCGTTTGATTACTACGATGTAGCTAGTTGCAATACCGAATCACTGCAGATATTAACCAACTCTCTACTACCACAAATCAGACTGTGTTCTGTGTATAAGCGTTGTAATTGTCCAGTAGATCGATGTTCTATTACCAGAAACAAGATACAGTGTCAGATTATATTTCTACCTATATACCCAGTTCATGAGAAATGATGGTAGTACACTGACAAACAATCGGAATGGCAGAAACGGTCTCCTTGCTAACAGATTCTGATGGCGAGTATCTCCAAATCGATTTTTAAACACCACAATGCAAAAAAAAAAAATGCTGATAGTTTTGTGATGTTTTTATTTAGCTTAACAAATGTTTTTTTTATCATGATCATTATTTCGTATCTCATGACAAGAAACGTGAATTTAAAACGAAATGAAATTATCAACAGTAATCTCACTAGAGGTTTTTATTTATCTAGAGAAAATCAGAACGCGAATGGGATTTAATTGACTATTACAGGATTAGAAGAAAGTATATAAAGATTAGAAGAATTTTTTTTATTTCTTTTTATTTTAGTAGGTTATTTTACGACGTTTTATCAACATCTCAGGTTATTTAGCGTCTGAATGACATGAATGTGATAATGCCGGTGAAATGAATCCGGGGTCCAGCACCGAAAGTTACCCAGCATTTGCTCACATTGGTTTGAGGGAAAACCCCGGAAAAAACCTCAACCAGGTAACTTGTCACGACCGGGAATCGAACCCGGGCCACCTGGTTTCGCGGCTAGACGCGCTATCTACACTACACAATATCTACACTACACCGCCATTAAGTATATGAAAAAGACCCAACCCCACTGGGTTAATAAGTATAAAAATATTTGATTTTTAATAACAATATTATTATCTTACTTAAGTTTTGTAGTTATATATAGCAGCCACTCAGTAAATTATAGAAATGAAGATCTAAATTAAGATATTCTCTACATTTACTTACATAACCACAAAACGTTTCACTTTCATGTCATCAATATAGCATCAATATTATGTACAATTAATGAAAAATAGATGCATCATGATATTAACTACCGGTATAATAATATTTAATTTCTAATGGTAATAATGTCATTAAACCACTTCAAGTTTCGTAGATTTGAATATCCAATACACAGCTGTACTCAGAAAATTATACACTGCAGAATCAGTTTTTAATAACAAATTGAATTGAGCTCTAAATATGTCGACAATCCTACAGGTCATGACCTTCGTGTAATAGCCTATTGTTTATTGTAGTGTGTGTTTTGTTCTGAAATTCAATCAAGTCGGCCGTGATTGAATTTGGATTTTGGAAAATAGGAAAATTATGTAGGAAAATTGACATTTCACTGAAAACTACTACTTTTCCGAAAAACTTTGGGTTCCAAGCTTCAAAATGAGGGGCCATTTATTAAAATCCGTTCAGCCGTTTTCCCGTAATTTCCATTACCAGTTCAAATTATATATATATATATATATATATATATATATATATATATATATATATATATAGATACCTTCTCATCATTACAAATTTTTCGCTAGATGGCAGTAGTGTGTTATGATGAGCTGTTCTCTCGTTACCAGTTGTGCCAACTATACAATCTTCATCTATGGACGATTACTAGTCAAGAAAGCTTTGTTGATTCAGTTTCATATTTATTAAAACAGTTACATTCCATTTTAATATATATTAAACAATCTCTGATACGTGACTATCCATAATCTCATACAGCAGAAGCTATAACGTAACCTAAATAATATTAACAAGATAAATAATAGAAAAGTTTTAATTAATGATGATGAAATAAACATGAATTATTTTAAAATGTACAATTATTATTGAAAGTCTAACGTTGACACCCAAGGAAACAAATGCTAGGGAGGTGTTAAAAACAAACAAATACTAAGGAGATGATAAAAACAAAAACTAGGTAGGTGATAAAAAATTGTAGGATAAGCAGCCATGATTGGTTGAAACACGTCATTCCGTATCATTTTATTGGTCAAAAGTAATATGACGTAGTAAAACTGTAATAACACTTCCTAGCAGTGGTCTGCATCGGACGTTTTCGCTCGAGCGCCAAGTAGTTCATAGCATAATCCGATAGGTAGCGCACATGCATGATGGGTAAAATTGTCACGAGCGATAAATCCTCGAACGGTATAAGCCGAGCGTTAGACATTCGTTCTTGTTACAGTGATGAACTGTGTAGTAATATCATAGATGTTTATCATTTCAAAACTTTGCAGTGTTTAACTAACCTCTCCATAGTACAACTACAAAACTTGCTTTAAAATGTAATATAAATGTTGTAGGTAATTTTTTTTTTTCACACAGGAGTGATTTTGTTTTTGCCACATCTGATAGATGTTATTGGATGTAAATGTAATTATTATAAACGGAGAACACAATCACGATAATGCAAGAACCGTATCAAGTTTTCTAGTAATAATAATAATAATAATAATAATAATAATAATAATAATAACAATAATAATAATAATAATAATCTGTAATAATTAGTGTATCAATCTTTGCGTCTGTAACAGTTGTGCAGCATGATTATTCGTTTTATTATATTTTCTGTGACGTTATCTCTGTACTAATATTGTTAATAATCTACTGCTATATCAATAATATTTTGTAAAACGTTTCTACATTGTCGCAGTATATAGCGGAACACTATGTATGGACCTATCATATTATATATGTGGTAAATCAAGTATTGAATAATTATTAATTAGCAATAATAACTGTATATCGAAGTTTTTCATACTATTTTACTTATAACTTCATGTTCCTGTTTTGGTACGTTCCATTGACTGTTCCATTAAACGTTTGTCATAAACGCAGAAAATAAAGCCTTATTTTTACCGTGTGAGCAAAACATGTGTATCTTATCTGTCGCCTTCCATACAAGGTAAGACATGTCGGTGAGATGACCTTGTACTGTGCTTCTATTTATTACGAGCGTATCACGACCGATCGTATCTCACTCGAGGGTGCGACACTCGACCGAGTTCAAGCGAGCGATTTAACTCCAATGCAGCACTTTGCTTCCCAGGCTCAGGTTTGGGCAGTTTCACTATGAATGACATTTAATATTATATTCAAGCATTTATTGAAGCATGAGTGTAAATGATATATTTTTAAACTGTGAACTATTTTGTTATCTTTAAGCTCTGTCATGATTAGAAAAGAAACAGAGAACTTAGCTCGTCGTGAAATGTATAATGCATCCCTATGAAGACACAGCCGTCTTGCGAAGAACTCTCTGACACTGTATACGTTACGACGGAGGACGGCTTCTCCACAGAAAGCATCTCTTGCGGAGGTTCTAATGGAGGGTTCCGCATATTGATTTCACTTGGAATGCTGATCCGTTCATCTTGTTCCCACCCCTGCACTACAAAATATCCCATCAATTCTGCCCGCCGGGACACGAATTTAATCAGAGCGGGTTATGCAACCAAGCCTGTAATGGAGGGAGATGCGACGTCTTCGTCAAGGTCTTTCTCAACGACTAGACTGTTTACTGAACCAATTCTTGCTGTAAATGGCAACCTGCGTATTTGCTTCTAGCAGGCTAAACGACGTAAACACAATAAAGTGTCGGGATGAGTAGAAATGAAAAACATTGAATGGTATGCATAAAATTGTAACGTTAGCTTTCGCTTTGACTGTAAAATATACTTGGAGCAGAAATACAGTGCGCGGTACATACAATTTACATGAAATACGTGTGGGTTTATATTTGTGCTAATTTATTGTAATTTTATCTATTTTAATTATTATTTTCTGTTTAAATTATTGTTTTTTCTTTCTTTCTTTCTTTGACAAGTCCTATGGTTTTTAACTCTTTTGTGGAAAAACAAGGAAATCTGTACTAATAATAAATCTGTAGCCGAAATTTTTCTGGTAATTTTCGATTTTCCAAAAATAATTGGTCCTAACATATATAATTAACCACCCTGAAACCGAAAATCGATTTTTTGAAATTTTTGTTTCTATGTCTGTCTGTATGTTTGTTACCTTTTCACGCGATAATGGCTGAACCGATTTATATGAACATTGGAATATAAATTAATTTCGTTGTAACTTAGATTTTAGGCTATATGGCATTCAAAATACTTTATTTAAAGGGGGGTTATAAGGGGACCTGAATTAAATAAATCGAAATATCTCGCGTATTATTGATTTTTGTGAAAAATATTACATAACAAAAGTTTCTTTAAAACTCATTTGCGATAAGTTTTATTCTTTGAAAAATTTTGATAGGACTGATATTTAATGAGATAAATGAGTTTTAAAATTAAAATAACTGCCATCTAAGGCCGTGTAACGAAATAAAAAACAAATGACTTGGTCTATAAGGGGCCTTGGACAACAACAATCGAAAGCTATGAAATATAGCCTACAGAGAATGTTTCTGTGTTTGTTTGAAGTAATATCGGAAGCTAAATTAATCGATTTGTATAATTAATTATTATTTCACCATTGGAAAGTGTAGTTTCTCTAGATGGACATAATACTATAATGTTATTACAGTAACTTCTGATATAATAATGTAATGTAATGTAATATAATATGATAATACTATATAATATAATATAATTTAATTTATTTGAAGGGTTCAGAACCATCCATAGTGGGCCAAGCGCCATTTACTGAATACGTAGAAAACAACAAGGGTTAAAATTAAGTTATTACCATAATTCAATGGAAACATATAGCAAGTAAAATAAAGTTTACACATTAAATCTAAATGATGTCAATGTTCATTAAACTATGGTTGCATGTAATAAAAATTAAGAAACATGTTAAAGGAATTGTCATTGCACCAAATGAGTGTCTCTGGACCAAAATGATCGCATTTTAATTATTTAAATACAATTTAAATTAAGTAACATATTAAACGATTTATCCTTCTATGAAACACGAATGTTCCTTGGATCAAACGTCCTATTTTAATTATGTAATTACTTTATATTTATTTCTAACAGGTGCAGCGGAGCGCACGGGTACGGCTAGTAAATAAATAAATAAATAAATAAATAAATAAATAAATAAATAAATATACTCGTTTTAGTCACACGACTATATCGAGCAATGTTTTTATTCAAGCACAACAGTGCTTTGTACAGTCCCTGTACTACCCTGAGTTGATATAAACAACACGACTTGTATAAGACGTGACGTAGTCAACTTCATACGTCCGGTGTAAAAACTTCCATCGCTAGTGATCACAAATAGACTTTGGATATTCCACGTCTCCTGGAACTTGACATTTCCAACGTTTTGGAGCTACATACAGGTTCCATCACCAGGACAGACAGAATATGACCAGAAGGGTTGCCTCTGTTGGACTCATGTTGGATACTCCAAGCAACTGAGCAACTAAAACTGTCCCTTATTCCCTTAACACTCCAGCAATTAACTGTCTCCCTTCCTTACAACGATAACACAAACGAAAAGCTTCTTCTTTCGTCTGTCCCTTCTTCACAATAATGATAAACCTTCTCGCATGCTATTTTCTTAGGCCCTTGATTGTCATTTATTTGTATGCTCCAAGTTGCTGTGTATTAAATAGACCTCAGAGCTTGTCGGTGACTGCGGCATAGCGCGAACCACGGCCCTCCGAGTCCTTATCGTTCTGTGAGCACTCCTGCTCGCGCACCGACCCGTCGTATTGATGCGAGCAGGTCTGCCAACATCGCATGTTTTGCAACTCGTGATTACACCCTACGAATTGCCTGCGTGTGATTTCCTTGCCATAACGCACCTACTTCCGGAAGCCCGGCTGGGGTTGAACTTCCAAGGCATCGACGTTTTTCCTGCAGCGCTGAGGTTCTTCTGGTTTTGTTGCGATGGCAACCAGTTCGGCTGATTTTAAGAAGTGTAGATCTGTAACAAATATGTTGCTTTTGCGGAAAATATAGACATTTCTGCCGAGAAAACAGTTCTAGATACTCGATCTGGCTGTTTACTTGAAAAGATTTCCTTTTCTTCTGATTACATTTGTAAGTGATTGGTCGGTTCAGAATTCTGGCACGTTTGTTTGACATGATCCAACAAACATTAGCGATAGACTTCCATTTTCCTATTTTGTATTTGGGCATATACGCTACACATCCTTTAATTTAATCCAGATAGCAGTTTTTTTATAATATCAGATATGATTGAGTCTCTAGTTGCAACCAACAGAGCGAAGAAAATCCAAATGAGAATGCTGACGAAGACATGTTGAATATAGGCACAACAAGTTGCCCGAGAGGAAGAGGAACCTAAATTATGCAGACAGTAGTGTAATGAATTGTTTAAAATACAGACTTCTAGTTCTCACATGATGTTCTCTTGTTTTCACAAATTGCCAATGTCAAAGTCTGCTAATTTCTTTAACATGGCGCACTGATTTAAGTTTTTTTTAGTTTATTTACACACGCTTTAACATCTAAGGTCATATTGCGTGTTTAGAATCTGTAGGTATATTAGTAGGTCATTGTTACTATTTTTCAGTTCCTGTTTCTATTGTGTGTTGTAGATGTTTTCTGTTCATGTACCTGATTATAAATTTTGATTAATGTTTTATGATATTGGTGATTGGTGATTGAGGCGGTGATGAATCATGAAATGTAAATTTCCAATTCGGGATTTGCCTCTGTGACTGAGGGAAACCATGAAAACCCCCAGTCAGATTGGTCGGCCACGGCTTCTGAACCCGGGACCTCCCGAATACGAGTCTTAAACGCTACTGCCTGCGGTAATGAGTAAGGTATTTGTTCATATTTTCATAAATAGGTTTCTTATGGCAATGTTAAATCCCTATGTCTGTCCTATACCCAGAAGAACACACTGTGTACGATATGAATCCTATAGATTCAAAATCTCCTATATCCACTTTCATAAATTAAAGGATTTTGACAGTAACTGGTGGAAAACAGAGGGAATTGTAAACCTAACAGTGACTTTTAACAAACCTTTAGCTTCAAATTTAGTGGCTTTTTTAATTCAAGCTCTATTAATCATTAGAATTCATTCTTAGCTAGCAATATGTGGGCATAACTAAATTCTGAACAAAATGGTCTTTAGGGGGTTTTGAATCTAGAGGATTCATATAAGAAGCGATGATGCTTCTTGTAAGACATGATGTTGTTCAAAGCTAAAACCTAAAATAAAGATGTTCATATCATATGACTGGGCTTCATTTCCGGAAATAGTCTCGCTATAACATGTGTCCGTACGGTCCGTTTATCGCCGTTTCGATGCCTGTCGCGTTGAATCAACGACAATGATGGAAGCTTCACTCCAGTCTACAGGCATCTCCAGACGGTATCACACGCGTTGCCTCGTGGTCGTCCATGCGTATTGTTGAGCCGCCCTTAATTACCCCTCACGGAGGGCGGATCCTTTCTGTCGCGCTGCGACCCATGTCAACAGCGCGTATTACTCCGCCAAGCAGTCTAGCGGTGCAGATGTCAGCTGACACAAAGAGGGGCGAACCTTTCGCTCTCAGATCGGATTGCAGACAGATCGACGTGAGTATTTATCAGTGTTGCCAACTCAGAATTCCATTTACCGCTGCACAAGCTTAAAAAACCGCTAAACTGTAGTTAAAAACCTCCAGATTTTTCTTCATACATCACTTGCAAATTTGAAATACAAACTACACAGTTTTAGGAACTGGAGAATTTTATAAAAATGTGGACTAAATTATGGAAAGTGTGTATCACTTCGTAGGCTCTATGTTCTTTGCAAAATCGTATGGACAATTAAACCTGAATATTTTGCATTCAATGTCACTTCACACTTCGAAATATCACCGGCAACTTCTTCCACCCAATCTTTCAACACTTATGTTTTTTTTTTTCACAAATCTCTAACCTTTTAGTACGTAAGCTACATATTTCTTCAAAATTGAAAGAAGTAGATCAAGAATATACTGGACACTTCGGAAACAATCACATTCACTATCACACCAATTAGTTCGAAATCTGATTTCACACTGAGCTGGAGGCGTGCCTGCCTACAATGAGTCTGGTTTTAAGTTTTAAGTATGTCTGTGTTACATAAAATCATAATGCGGAATGATAAATTAAATAATATATAATATAAGACGACATTAAGATATATGACTCATATGAGGAGACAAAGAGGAAGGTAGAAAGTAGGAAAGACTGGAGAATGTTGGGTTTGTAGTGAAAGACCTGCCCATGGGCAGAACACTATGAATGAATGAATGAATCATAATATAAGTTATCATAAATTAAAATAATAATCCAGTTCATTATCTACTCCTTATGATTAAACATATCAATTCATTTACAAAAACAGTGCGTACATGATTAGACTAAGAATTTAACGAATGTGGCATACCTTATTTGTACAACAACAATGGATGAGGCAGGAAATGGACATGGTTGTACCGAATCGAGTTAAAATAAAACATTGATATTTAATACTCGGTCAATTAAAAATTGTGATAATACCATATTAATCTCTTCTTTATGATTAACTAATATTGTTGTCGGCAAGAACATATAAAAACAATTATAACATCTTTACAGAAAAAAAACCTAAAAATATCGTCTCTCTCTCTGGCGGGATCATCAAAAAACACCAAATAAATAGCTAGCCGCTGACGGTAAAATTCTGTAGCTGGCCAAAGTCCTGAAAACACCAGATTTAGCTACAAAACCGCTGACTTGGCAACACTGGTATTTATACTGTAAGAATTTGTTGTAGCTTTGAAGAGTAGAAATTCTTCAGCTTTGAAATTCGGTATAGGCAATAATGACACATAAATTTTGTTCAGAGTCCTCCATCACGTCCAGGGATTTTACGTACCGTGCACAGAGTGATTAAAAAATAAACCGACAACATTTTATGGAATGTTCTTTAATTCAAAAGATACAAAAGCAAAAGTTGCATTCAATATTCTAAGGCTCAATTGTATAAAACTCCCTGACTAAAGATCAACTTTGATCGAAGATCGGAAAGTGAACCGAGTTCAGACACTTCTTCTATTGTATAAAACTTTTCTGCGATCAAATTACCTTCGTTCAAATGCAATCTAAGTTCACGTAAAAAGGATTTGGCAACATCGCATAAACAGGTGAAGTATGTGATGCGCGGGCCACGTTGTACAGGTTTGTTCAGTGCTGCCAATATAGCGACTTTAACTCTTTTTTGACCACAATTTGTTTTACCTTTTATATTGCTTAAATAGGGATTTAGCGACCTTTTTAGCACCCCATAGCGAGAAAATTTAATCTTTCTTTGTTGATAATGAGAAATCTAGCGACTTTCCAACTACTTTTTGGCGACTTACCGCACACTCTGTTGGAGACACTGGTTTGTTTTGTGCATTGTAAGTAATGGCGGACAATAAGAAGAAGGCTGACTGTTCTCCGAGTTGTTATCATGTTATGGTGTTTGATACTGCTAAACATAATAAAGCTTTATAAAACGACAATTTTCGTTTAGTAATATAGTTAATTGAAAATTTATGAATGTACCTATCATATCCATGAATAATTAATGGTTGTTAAAAACATAATATAATTATAGGTTATGTTATTTGATACTGGTGAATACGATAAAGTCTTATACTATATATACAGGATGTTTAAAAAATACGGGGCATAATTTCAGGTATGTATTTCCCACATGTAGACAATCAAAATAGTTCATTACAACATGTGTCCGGAAATGCTTCATTTCCGAGTTATGGCCTTCACAACATTGAAATTCACCGGAACGTTTTTCTTTCCGCAGGTCGTTGCCGTCAAAGGAGACATTAAGAGGGCATTCTGACAGTTCATTCCGACGCGAAGGTTACATTCAGTGTTGTGTAGGTACTTGGATCGAAGGTTTCCTGATCGATGGATAGGTAGAGGTGGCCCAATTGCTTGGCCTCCACGTTCACCTGATCTGAACCCTCTCGATTTCTACTTGTGGGGCCATTTAAAATCATTGGTTTATTCGTCTCCGGTGCCTTATTTGGAATCCCTTCGGAATCGAATTGTGGCATGTTCTGAGGACATACGCAATACTCCTGGAGTTTGGGATCGTGTTCGCAGGTCAATGGACATCGATGTGAGGTCTGTATTCAAGCAGGAGGTGGACATTTTGAATCTTCTGTAATGACAACGACCTGCGGAAAGAAAAACGTTCCGGTGAATTTCAATGTTGTGAAGGCCAAAACTCGGAAATGAAGCGTTTCCGGACACATGTTGTAATGAACTATTTTGATTGTCTACATGTGGGAAATACACACCTGAAATTATGCCCCGTATTTTTGAAACACCCTGTATATATATATATATAAATGTATCTACCATATATTAATAATAATGGTTATTCCTTTTGCACAATCTGTCACTCATATATTTCAAACAGAAAAGAAATAACTGAACTTGGATCATCTAACTTAATCGGAGAAATTTCTTCAGTCAAAGTTGACTTTAGTTTAAGTCAAATAGTTCTTCAGATATCAATGAAACATAATATTTGTGGTTCTGGCAGTGTGTGTTGCACAGCATACATTGATGTGGATGGCTAAGAAATGATACACCGTATCTGTTAATTTGCATGTGAATCAGAAAACTGTTTTAAAAATTAATTTCTCTCAAAATAGACAAACTTTTGAAAGGTTGATAGCAAAAACGGAACAAGTCCAAAATATTAATTTTTTAGAAAACGAAAAAAAAATAAAAAAAAATGTCCCTTACTTTCCTCATACAATAAAATAACTTGACATATTTTATAAAGGTATCGCATACATCTACCAACTTTGGTAAAAAGTTTCACTCTTCTCTTTTATATGGTTTCTTGGAAAAGAAAAACTGAAAGCAGAATAACGGCTAATGAAATTAAATTTATGAGATATGCAGCGGGATATACGAAATAGGATCACAAACGCAATGAAGATGTAATGGAAGAATTACAACTAGAACCTGTAATTAATCACGTAAAACATTATCAGAACAACTGGATAAATCATCTGCATCGCATGCATAGAGATAGAATCCCAAAAGTCATGTTCCACTATCGTCCAAACGGGAAGAGATCTCTCGGTCGTCCAAAGAAGCGCTGGATTGAAAATTCAACTGTGAGATCGTAACAGGCCATTTGGCCTAATACTTGAAGGGAAGAAGAAGAAGAAGGAAAAGAAAAACTTTCGGACATATTCACTTTTTGCAGGAAATGTTGTATGTACAGAAATGATACATCTTGATTACACAACTTTTAACACTATATCACTCGGAATATAAAGTTTATATTGCTTAAATACTAGCTTAGGACACATTTTTGACTAGTTTCAGCCTGTGGGATATCCTCAGAACTGGGTGGTCTTCACGCCTTCTAATTGCGTTTCCTGTGAAGGTGTGTTTGTGTAGCGTAATGTGGAGTCAAAAAGTGTGTGTCCTGAAATTGAGTTGTGTGTTGAGGATTTCATTCAGGTGCGTTTTTGTATATTTCGTATTGTTGTAGTGTGTTTAGTTTCTGGCTTTTTGGTTGAATATGTAGAATTTCCATGTCTGTGTTTATGTTACTGTAGGCGTGGTTGGCACATGGCTAACGAGAAAGACAGGCTTCAGCACGAATTGGAGTCACGTGATTATCATGGTCCAGTCATGGCCATATCGACAATCGCCTAATATAAATAAATGCTCTAAGTTCTAAAAAACAAAGGAATTGCTATATTAAACTCCTGTTAAACGTGCATTTATATATAAACTTGGTCAATGTTGGCCATGTTATAACTAAGAATGAGCCTGTCTTTCTCGTTAGCCACGGGTTGGCATTTGTGATGTGTTCTGCATATGTGGAGGTGTTTTGTAATTTTGTTATGGCTGTGATGTGTTCTTTGTAAAGTGTTCGAAATGATCTGCCTGTCTGTCCTATGTAGAAGTTGTTGCAGGTGTTGCATTTGAGTTTCTGTACGCCTGTGTGGTTGTATTTGTTTGTTTGTGTGTTGAGATGTTTTTGTAGAGTATTATTTGTTCTGTATGCGATGTTGTAATGTAATTTCTTGAATGAGGTTGCAATCCTGCGTGTGTTTTTGTTTTCATATATTAATGTGATGTATTTTATGTGTTCTTGTGTTTGTGTTGTATTCCTGTGTTTTTTGTAATTCCGTTTTGTCTCTCTTATTATGTTTTTTTATTGGGTTATTTTACGACGCTGTATCAACATCTAGGTTATTTAGCGTCTGAATGATATAAAGGTGATAATGCCGGTGAAATGAGTCCGGGGTCCAGAACCGAAAGTGACCCAGCATTTGCTCGTATTGGGTTGAGGGAAAACCCCGGAAAAAAACCTCAACCAGATAACTTGCCCCGACCGGGATTCGAACCCGGGCCACCTGTTTCGCGGCCAGACGCGCTGACCGTTACTCCACAGGTGTGGACCTTATTATGTTGTCTATTATGTTGGGTCGTATCCCTTTTCTTGTGCTATGTATATGATTGTGTTTAGCTCTTCGTTGTAATCCTGTTGGCTCATTGGTGTGTTGACTAGTCTGTGAACCATTGTTCGGAATGCAGCTTGTTTGTGTTGTGTGGGGTGACTGGATAATATAGTTCGTAACTATAAAACACGATGGTATAGTTCATGTGAAATAAGCATATTTCTATTAAGAATTTTGTTGTGAATGAAACATCGTTTATATTTACGTTAGTTTCACATTAAGCCAGGCATGTCAATTGATGCCCACAGGAGCAAGCGCGCGCTTTAGAGCCCAGGAGAACCTGAGCGCTTTACAGCGGAAAGGAAAGAGACAGACGAAAGAGGTGGTATATGCCGCTTGGTCGAGCTATATTCAGGGATGGCCAGCACTGATTCAATAGATAAAGGGACGAGAACTTATTAAAACTGTATCCATGGTAATTTTTAGATTTGCCTGAGAAGTATAAGTGCATTGTAAGAATGTAAATTTTAATTTTAATGCTCATTTTTCACAAGTTTGATTTTTTTATTCAAAAGAAATATTTTCTCAAGTTTTCGTATAGAAAAGTGAAATTTTCAGGTATAGGCCTATTTATTTAGTAGCCTTACAGAATGTTTTCGTAAATGCAATATACCATATATACGTATTACTGAAAATAGTGTATTTAAAATTTTGAAAATATTCTCATGGAAATTGTTTGTAAGGAAATGAATTAACAAAGCAACTACTGTTACATCATAAGCAAAAGATACGTGCCCATGTGTTGTAAAAATGTCAGCTCTATAGCTTCAGCAGATTTCGAGAAAATAATTTAATATTCTGATGATAGGAAGTTGCTCACAAATATCACCTTAAAAGCATAATGCGATAAGAGTTTTGTTATGCAATATTAGTTACACTTAAAACAGATACAGTACCTAGGTAACTTTGCTTTGTACTGTAATATTGTTTTGATTAGTTTATTGATTACTTTTGTAAGGCTAAAGATACCACCAATATAAATTCCAACTTATCATGTCATAGTCAATCTCTTTCTTTGGAATATCACTTTCTTTATGAATGATGTGTTTCATCCACTTAATACAGTATAATATTATACTACTATGGAATTTAAGTGAATATTCCTTCTTAACTCTCTATTACGTTATTAAGATTTAAAACACAAGTGCAATATTAAGAAATCAGTGTTAGTAATTTTGTTTTACAGACAATATAGATAATATTAAACAGAAAGAAGCCATATAAAAATAACGACATAAAATTTCACGTTCCGTTTGAAGTTTGTGCACCACTGTTTTCTTAATCCAACAGGCTGCTTATTCATATACACAACCCTTCCTCTTTCCATACTTATCCCTTGATGCCCGCGCACGACGTCAAGGTCAGAAAAATGCGCTTGCTTTGACATCACTGCATTAAGCCTTCGATATAGAACACTCGCTCAAAATGGGTCCTGCCTTCAAAAAGTTTGAGAATCGCTGTCATAGAAAAACATAATAGTAAGAGGCAGAAAAGAAAAGGCACTTTGAGAAGTTGGTAAGCCGATGGTTGCATTGGCCTGCAGGGCAGGATTGCTATGGAAACGCAAACAAAACAGCAGTGCAGATTGGGTCCGTCCTGCACGTGTTATACGAACATCAGATAGCAACGGTGGCTGTACCCTAACTCACGTGGAGTCACGATACCTCCGTAATCTCGAGCCCGATGACACTTCCTCTATCACACAGGTAGCGGTCTTTATAACCCTTTACTTCTCGTGCGTTACTCCTCATCCCCCAGGTAATGATCAAGGGGTGAGGTCATTAGTCTGGTTTTTGGCCTTTATCTCACGAAAATCAGCAATCCGTTGGTTAATGCGTACAAGGGTCTAGTCGAGGCCATTATGATGTAATTTTCGTGACGTCACAGACTTCGACTGAAGCACATCCAAATGTATATACTCGACCATAATGGACAAATTCATGAAAATATGGTGGAATTTTGCTGCATTCCAATACGGCGTGTTGTTTATTTAAAAAAGCTAATGTTGATTAACAAAGAATGAATAAAGTTCCACACTGACGATTACCGGTATCAGCAAAGAGTGTATTCCGAATCTCACTGGTGAGCAATCCGATGGCATCACGGTGTTCCGAATTCCACCGATGACGTCATTGATACTCCACCGGTGTCATCAACTTGCAGAGGTGGTGGCAGTCTCCATCAGCCGCCATCAGTGAATCTGATTGGTTCTTGTATAGGGCGGGAATTAGCAGACGAATGACATCGTGCACTGTTGTGTCATGGCGGTGTGTTGTGCTGTATTGTTTGTAATGAGCACAACGTAAAAACAATATGTTAATGGCTTATGAGCGAACATGTCAACGGACCAGTTATTACTACCGGTTCAAGAAATAAATTGTTTATGCTATCTTTTCTTTGAACGAGATGGCAGTACGGAAATTTCGCAAAATTTTGCTAGCGTAGCACAGACAACAACTTGTACAGATGCCTCAAACTAGCAAGCTGTCTCGTTCGCGCAGGCGCATACAGCACTTCTCCCCTACCGCTGTCCGCCTACTGCTGTGCACTGTGGACTAGAACGGTACTGCTCAGTTCTAATGACAGTTGAGAAGGCTGCATAGGGAGGGCACATCTTGAATACATTGTCAAGCGGTCAACTTTTCAGATATGACTATACCTGGGTATCGGAGCCTAGGTGGGCCCCCTCCGTTAGCTCTACTACTGTTGTCACGCCAGGAGAAGGCGGCTGAATTACTTAGACGGGGCGGAGGGGAAACAGTCGCGCATGCGCACCGCGCTGTTCACTGCAATATTCCTGTTTCACAAACATCTACTGCACGTGTCTATGAGTCTTTGCGACTTTGTGAAAATAATAGTGGGGTTTTTACTGTAGTGTTTTATTAGTTTCAACAAGACAATTGTTTTCAGTATACCACAAATCTTGTATTGCTTTAGTTATCCTTTGCTTTTCGTATTAATAGTGTTGATAATAATATAGTTAATAGAATTTATGTTATTGTATACTGTTATTTAGGTTTATAGCAGTTTTTTGTTTATTGTAAATATGTCGACAAAGAGGAAACAAGGATTGACAATCTATAGCGAAGAAAGGAATATTATTAGAAGTGCAAAATAATTCTGTGATGAAGAAAAAGAACAACAGTGCCTTTGCATTCCTCTTACGAAACCTACAGCAAAGGTAGAAAAGTACTCTAATCTATCCACAAGAACAATACAGCGTATAAGGAATGAAATGAAAGACTGCACAGAAGAAAGTGCGTTGTCGACACCTGAGGGAGAAAAAAAATGTAAACGTCCAGACTACCGAAACGCAAATGTAGATGACTTCGACGGGAGATTGACAAAAAAGATATAATTGAGAATTTTTATTTGAAAAAGAAAAGCTGAGCAGGTAGCGCGTTTGCCTGCTGACCTGCAGTTGTGCTCGGGAGTGAGTTCGATTCCCGTTTGCGCTGACTACCTGGTTTTGTTTTTTCCGAGGTTTTCCCAAGCGGTAGGCGAATGTCAGGTAATCTATGGCGAATCCTTGGTTTCATTTCGCCAAATACCATCTCGCCATCATCAATTCAATCGACACTGAAGAAGCTAGTAGTTATTACAGTGTCGTTTAATAACAAGTAAAAAAATAGTACCAAGCTGCAACAAACGTCTACCCTTTTACAAGAGAAAATTGATTTGAAATGAAAGACAACATTAAGACGAATACTGAAGAAAAAGGATTTCAGGTGGAAGAAGTGTGCAGCAAAAAAAAAAAAAAAAAAAAAAAAAAAGAGGAAAACACTGTAAATTAGAATACGTGAAGATATCTACAGCAAATAAGAAAGCTTAGGCAAGTGGAAAAACCGATTTTGTATCTGGACGAAATGCGGATAGATAGGCCTACCAATTTAACGTTTCCCAAGTGCTGGCAGGATAAAAATGTTACGGGAGTTTTGACTACCGTAAATGCGTCCAGAACACTCATTGTTGTCCATGAGGATGGGGGCGGTGGGGCTGATGGCTTTGTTGAGAGATTCGAATTAATATACACGGCTGGAACATAAACAGACGATTATCATGGACAGATCATACTCAGAAATTTTCAAAACTGTGATAATGATAGTCATAGCGACAGCACCGAAGATGCGGAATCTTTTATGTCTGACTCCGTTCCCGTGTAGCCAAGTAAGTGGACTGAAGTTTTCAGGTCAGAGTGTAGCGTAAAGTTCCCCCGTCCCGCCTATCTACTCCCCGCGCCAACTCGTAGCGCGAAGACAGTACTTCCCCTCTCCAGGCAGCTTCCTAGTTTGAGGCACCTGTACAGTCGCCATGACAGCCATCGATCCTTCCAGCAGTTTTGTTCCTTATTTCGCTGCAACGTGACGTCATTGAGGCCACCGGACTGGTGAGATTCGGAATACGCTGAAAGGAAGTAAACCGGCGGTGTACGCCTGGAAACAGGTTTCATTATTGCGGCGTTGTTCGAAAAACACACGGGCAAGCAACAGCCCGCTTTGCGGTGATTCAGCACGTCAGTTACTGGCAATGAAATCTCGCGACTTATACAGGATGGAAGGGAACCTATTACATTCATTCACAGAGGTAATAGATCAAGTCAATGCGAATAAATTTGGCAAATAAGTTTTTTGATGTGTGTATTAGTTTTGAAAATACGATATGTAACGTGTTGCAACGCTGCAAAGAGTAGCAGTGCTGCCTGAGGTTCTTTTCTGTGCTTTCAAGCTCCTGACATCTCTTGGGACTTACAGCAAACACAAGAAGATCGATTCAGTCATTGAAATATGTGTTTCAATTATTTTAAAATGAAAATGGCGGCCAGCAACTCAATGCCAGAGTACCGTTGGATATGCTTTCGAAGTAAATACACAGTAAATGTTATATTTTAAAGGTAAAAAGATTATGATATAAGATGTATGTGCAGAAACCCGTAGTATAGTATAATATACCTGCATTTGTGCGTAACTGTAACCTGCAGAATTTTTTCAGCATTTTCCCTCATTTCAGTGACTTTTTTTTTTAAGTGTAGAATTATATTGAACTTTAAAAATAAAACAAAAATGTCTCAGGACTCAGGAAGATAATTAATATATGCTAAATACAAGATGTAAAATGTAAAAGTGAATTCAATTATATAACAACATTCTTAATATTAAAATTTAATCCATTATTTAAAATTCATTACAGTGAAACTTCCCTTAACGGACACTTCCCAATAGCGGACTCCTCTCAATAGCGGACATTTTAAAATTCCGCTGCAAAACAACATTGGCCCTTATGATAAAATTCTTCCAAATAGCGGACATTCTCAATAGCGGACGCGGACATTGAAATGTATCTACCAACAACAATTAAAACTTCCAAATAACGGACAGCGTGAAAGAAAAAAAAAAAAAAAAAAGAAAAGAAAAAGACGGTTGTAAATTAAACGGAATTCTAACGGAATCTTTGCAACAATCATTATCGTGCATTTGAACATTCTTGTACTTTATTGAAGGTAAGCAGCATAGTAGCTGCACGCATTGTATTCTTCACCTGACATAATTAGGAACATTAAATCCAGACGTTTGAGATGGGCAGGGCATGTAGCACGTATGGGCGAATCCAGAAATGCATATAGAGTGTTAGTTGGGAGGCCGGAGGGAAAAAGACCTTTAGGGAGGCTGAGACGTAGATGGGAAGATAATATTAAAATGGATTTGAGGGAGGTGGGGTGTGATGGTAGAGACTGGATTAATCTTGCTCAGGATAGGGACCAATGGCGGGCTTATGTGAGGGCGGCAATGAACCTTCGGGTTCCTTAAAAGCCAGTAAGTAAGTAAGTAAGTAAGTAAGTAAGCCAGTAAGTAAGTAAGTAAGCCAGTAAGTAAGTAAGTAAGTAAGTAAGCCAGTAAGTAAGTAAGTAAGTAAGCCAGTAAGTAAGTAAGTAAGTAAGTAAATAAGCCAGTAAGTAAGTAAGTGAGTAAGCCAGTAAGTAAGTAAGTAAGTAAGTAAGTAAGCCAGTAAGTAAGTAAGTAAGCCAGTAAGTAAGTAAGTAAGCCAGTAAGTAAGTAAGTAAGTAAGTAAGCCAGTAAGTAAGTAAGTAAGTAAGCCAGTAAGTAAGTAAGTAAGTAAGTAAGTAAGCCAGTAAGTAAGTAAGTAAGCCAGTAAGTAAGTAAGTAAGTAAGTAAGCCAGTAAGTAAGTAAGTAAGCCAGTAAGTAAGTAAGTAAGCCAGTAAGTAAGTAAGTAAGTAAGCCAGTAAGTAAGTAAGTAAGCCAGTAAGTAAGTATGTAAGCCAGTAAGTAAGTAAGTAAGTAAGCCAGTAAGTAAGTAAGTAAGCCAGTAAGTAAGTAAGTAAGCCAGTAAGTAAGTAAGTAAGTAAGTAAGCCAGTAAGTAAGTAAGTAAGTAAGCCAGTAAGTAAGTAAGTAAGTAAGTAAGCCAGTAAGTAAGTGAGTAAGCCAGTAAGTAAGTAAGTAAGTAAGCCAGTAAGTAAGTAAGTAAGTAAGCCAGTAAGTAAGTAAGTAAGTAAGCCAGTAAGTAAGTAAGTAAGCCAGTAAGTAAGTAAGTAAGTAAGTAAGCCAGTAAGTAAGTAAGTGAGTAAGTAAGCCAGTAAGTAAGTAAGTAAGTAAGCCAGTAAGTAAGTAAGCCAGTAAGTAAGTAAGTAAGCCAGTAAGTAAGTAAGTAAGCCAGTAAGTAAGTAAGTAAGCCAGTAAGTAAGTAAGTAAGCCAGTAAGTAAGTAAGCCAGTAAGTAAGTAAGTAAGCCAGTAAGTAAGTAAGTAAGCCAGTAAGTAAGTAAGTAAGTAAGTAAGCCAGTAAGTAAGTAAGTAAGCCAGTAAGTAAGTAAGTAAGTAAGCCAGTAAGTAAGTAAGTAAGCCAGTAAGTAAGTAAGTAAGCCAGTAAGTAAGTAAGCCAGTAAGTAAGCCAGTAAGTAAGTAAGTAAGCCAGTAAGTAAGTAAGTAAGTAAGCCAGTAAGTAAGTAAGCCAGTAAGTAAGTAAGTAAGTAAGTAAGTAAGCCAGTAAGTAAGCCAGTAAGTAAGTAAGTAAGCCAGTAAGTAAGTAAGTAAGCCAGTAAGTAAGTAAGTAAGTAAGCCAGTAAGTAAGTAAGTAAGTAAGCCAGTAAGTAAGTAAGCCAGTAAGTAAGTAAGTAAGCCAGTAAGTAAGTAAGTAAGCCAGTAAGTAAGCCAGTAAGTAAGTAAGTAAGCCAGTAAGTAAGTAAGTAAGTAAGCAGCACAGTTGTTAGTTGTATACTGTACGTGAGCAGTCCGTACTTTCTTAGTTTGTCAAGTTGAGTGTTCGGAAGTACAGTCACATTAAAAATGTCACAAAAACGTAAACGTTTGTCACTGAAAGAGAAAGTGGATATTGTAAAGCATAGTGAGAAGGAGAAATTAAGTGTTCGTGAGCTGGCCACAAAGTTTAATGTGGGAAAAAACTCGGGTTAGTGAAATTTTGAAAGACAAGGATGTTATTTTAAAGTCAAAAATTCTAGATTTTTTTGTGTAAGGTGAAGTGGTACAGTGGCTGATGTTTATTTCATTTACGAAACATTTACCAGTACGATTTCTCTCTGGATGAATACTGTAAACAATCTCACTGTCTACTGTACTGTACTGTAAACTATAGTGTTGAATATGTATGAAAAATTTTAATGTACTCTATGCATACTAACGATTTTCTAAATAGCGGACACTTCTCAATAACGGACATTTAATTTTTCCCCGACGGTGTCCGCTATTGGGAAGTTTCACTGTATTTAAATATTGTTAATATCGATTTGCAGAGATTCTAAATCAGAAACATGTTGTATTAATTTAAAAACCTTTAGATCATCAGCATATGAAATTCAATAAAACAATGGTATAACCTGCAAGATCATTCCCTAATGATGTAAGAAGGGAATCGTGGAGCGTGCGGCACTTGTGGTGCTCTCTCGCCGCTGTGTCGCAGGTTAGGGTCTCTGCATTAATAAGCAGATTGGCAGCTGAGACTTTTTGCATCCATCGATGACGTGCGGCTGCATTGCGTGCAATAACTGGGGCGAAGGGCGCCTGGAACTGAGATTTATCGTCTTCCTCGAAGACCTCGTCGAGCCGAACCCGTGTCTCACTGGACTCGTTCCCACGACCCGTCGCTTTAGCGTCCAAATTACTCGATGGCCTAAAAATGGACAACCTTGAACAATAAATTATTATCATAATATTTACAATAAATAACTACAAATATCATAATTAAGTTTCAAGGACATAGGCCACTGTTCACTTGGTCTGGCCTTAGATTCATCCTCCAGTTTCTTCGTTGATCGGCCCCGCTGTTCTATTTCATTATTGATTTTGGAAATCTTGTTCTGGACATTCGGTTTATATGTTCAGCCCAATTCGTTTTTATAGGTCTGTTACCTTAACTAGTGTCAAAAATGTTATTACGTGTGAAGAATAGTACAAATTATATAGGCCTAATACATAAATATTACCTGAAGAATCCTAAAACAATGTTTATAAATGAGCCATTCAGAGCAAAAGTTGTGTAAGTCAAAATTGGGTAATGAGGTTTAAAGTAAAAATTCTGTAAAATACAGCGCAAAGTAGCAGTTAATATGTCCTTCGTGCTATCCACTGACTACTGATAGTTTAAATAAATTGAATATTAATTGCTGCTTTGCGCTGTATTTTACAGAATTTTTACTTTAACCCTCATTACTCATTTTTTACTTACACCACTTCTGCTCTCAACGGCTCATAATAATTATTATTAAAAACGACTAAAACTCAACGAAAATTCTGTTGTTTATACATTTCAGCAGAATCTACACAACAGTTTATTTTCGTATCAATTGACCTCATTTTTTGCGTCCTTGAAGACATGGGACACACGGCAACATGAAGCCACACATATCTATTATGCAAGTTTACGCTGTTAGCCGTAACTTAACATGTTTTGTTTGTTTTTTACCTTGAAATATTAATTATGAGTTTTGTCACTTTCATACCGCATCATCTTTTTCCCAGCGAACGGATTTACTATTCTCATAAATTCCGAAACTATAATTTAAATTTTCTCATATGAAACGTGCTTGCAAGTACCGTATATTATAAAGTGTAATGCATTTGAAAGCCAGAGAGCGTCCAATAAATGTATGTGTATATATTTATTCACACTGCAATGGGTAGGGCCTATATACCCGGTGGCAGTGGTAACTAATTACACTCAATAATGGCAATTAATAATAAACACAACTAATAAAAATAATTAATAATAATAATAATAATAATAATAATAATAATAATAATAATAATAATAACAAGGGGCATCCTAAATTAAATGAAGCATGGTCACTTAAAATAACATTAAAGTAAATCTAATTTGTATCTTAACCCTAAGTTCGAACTAAGACCCACGAGCGTGACAGGTTCATACCTGCACAAGTACCTTTCGGCACTACACTTATTTCGCTGTCAACTCACTCACTACACTGATTCTACCTGATTTCACTGACACTTCTAACCATTTCACTGTTCAAATACTTTGCACAGCCACTTCACTGACACAAACACACTTCACTTACACAATAGACTTCACTGACACTACACACTTCACTGACACAACACACTTCCTCACTGATAGAACACATCAAATAACAAAATATCAATTACACCCTTTATATAGTGTGTATAATATACCACCGTCTATTAGTAAAGTCCTTAAGCCTATTTTTAAATACATTTTTGGTTATTGGTAAAGCCTTTAGTAAGTCTGCAGGTAAAGCATTCCAGTCTCAACGTGTGTAATAATGGTACCACAGTCTACTATATACAGTCACGAAGCTCAATACGTAGTAAATATACAAACGTTAGATACAGTAGTTGCTCACCACTAGGATCGCTAATATCGCCTCATTACAGACAATGCGAAATAGTACCGGCACGGTCTATTGTTTCTAGCACCCTCACAACTCAAGCTTCGTGACTGTATATATAGTAGACTGTGATGGTACTGTACCACGAATGAGTTTCATCTTGTCGATAAATTTTGAAGCGCGGAAAGAAACGAAGCAAGAGGGATATCATCTGAAAAATGAATGCACGAGTGTTATTTGCCAAGAAAATAGAGTATTCAATTAACAGTATTAATACATTTAAAATAATATTTTTTTATACCATTTAATTTACTAGCATATTCAACTTTGTACGTTGGCACGGCCTTCTATATACTTCAGTACTACTTGCCATCTAGTGTTAAGAATTTGAACTACAGATGAATAATTGAACAGTGGAATGATATGAAATATTGAATTTTATTACACTGGAAGCTGTCATTTAACATTTAAAAAAGGAAATGTATTTGATGGTAAGTATGTTGATTGATTGTTCCCAGTGGCGGCTCCTGCATATTTCTTAAGAGGAGGAAAGAAGTTAACAGCGCAAAATGACACCTTCTTGAATGAATGACAAATTAGCCGACATGTAAGACCAGATAGTGTTAGGGTTGGCCTTCTCTTTTGTATAGCAATAATCTGTTCTTGTAAACTGAGTTTCCTGAATTGTCCAAAATATGTTTTTACTTCCATTCATTGTTGAATAATTGCACAAATTAACAATTACAAGGAAATTCACAACCTCGCAGCATTTTTCGCGCACACTACAGCATCACACGTGTTGGAAGAGACAAGCTACTAACACGTAACCGGAACCGTTTTACGGAAATGGGAATGGGAAATAATCTGTAAGGAAATCGAGAACACTGCACCCACCCACGTGGTCTGTGTTGCCACATGTACATTTTACAAGTTCAGTATCACATGCTTTTGAAGAATGTCAGTTCTTGTAAAGCCATACTATCATTATTGTTCAAAGCTGCCGGTGGCCGATTAATTTTTTATGTTAAAAATAATGTAGTTTGCAGTACCTTCAATTTCAAATATATTTGTAAAAAACTGACAACTTGGCTGTTGTCCTGTCTAGTAGACAATGAATGGAAGTGAATTTCAGGGGCCAAAAAGATCTGCGATACTAACGTAGAACTAACTACTTCCTCTTTGTTTTATATAAATCTAACTTCAACTTTCAGATATCCTCGAAAGTTTCAAACCATGAGTAGTAGCTTATATAATGTGCAATGAATAATATATTTTGTTTTATAATTTAAAAAAAGTTTATATGATGTCTTTCATAGCTTTGCGTTAAAACTGTTATTATTGTGTCTCCTCCTAGATGTGTTATAGCCTGGTTGAATGCAGCATCGTTAGATGGCAGCGGTAGCGAGCTTGCTGCACGGCCAGTCGGTTTCTATTTCCCGCCCATGACTGATTCAGAGGAGGATCTCCTCCCTATCCGTTCATTTACTTGCTTTAAAACTCTGCTTCTGTCTCTCGCCGCTAGTGCGCTGTTGTCTATGTGTGTTAAAGGAGGAAAGGATTGACTTTCCTCCACACAAATAATCTCGCATCTTTTTCACAGTTTTCTAGTAGCACATGGGTGCGCGTCGTTTAAAACTCGATCAACCGAGTTTTTCTTATAGCTGTGAACTTAAAAATTATCGAATCTTCCTCGAATTTCAAGGCATATATTTCATTTGGTATTTACTTTCAAAAGAAGAAAAATGTGAGGAGGACGTTCCTCCCTTCCCTCCCCCGAGAAACCGCCATTGAATTTTTTCCGTAGTTTGTTTGTAAAGAGTTTTGCTGTTCCTCTTTAATTTGTACACTGACGTTCAAAGATATCTGACCTACGGTTTTATGATCGTGTAAGTGAACTTTCCAACCACGGGATAAGTCAGAACCAAAGATATACAAAATTGACAAAATCTAAAAGAGTTCTCAATGGTAACAACATTATTGCACGGTTACAAAAATGTCAGGGAAAATTATTATGTAGATAAGCATAAATTATTATCATAATTGACAAATCAGCGGTTTGCAGCTAAACCCATTGTTGTTTCATAATTAGTAGAGTGGGATGAAAAATTGAATTGTAATTTTTTTTCATCAGCATATTTTTTTTTTACTTTTACCTTTTATTTACAAGATTTACAAGATTTTTTATTGCAAGCAAAAATTAAATACAATAACAAATATTTTACAATATTATTGTAATACTCGTATATGAACATTCTTCAAAATTCGAAATTGATTACCAATCTCATAGTAAAATAGCCTACATATTACAATTTATTGTATAAATACAATGCAACTGGGTCACACCTGAAAAAGCAAGATGCTTGAGGTCGGGTGTGACCAAGAATGAAAACTGGGTAAAAGAAAAAAAAGTAAATGAAATAATAGGCTAATAATAATAATAATAATAATAATAATAATAATAATAATAATAATAATCACAACTGTGATTAAACTGTTAAATGTAATGACACATAAAGTTTAAAAAGAATAAGAATAAAAACAAAAACAAACAAACAACCAACGATACCATAGCTTACAGTATACATAAACATACTAAGTTAAGAATACAACATTGTTAAAGTGACAGAAAAAAATAAATAAAGAATAAGAATACATGTTTATAATTTTAAAAACAGTTCAAGCACTTGTTTTTTGAATAATGTATTGCTTAATAATGCGGATATATTTATGTACGATTGGCAACGCTGACTATTATCTTCGCCATATATTTATAGAAATAATAACTAAAGAATCCACACTTACATCAACAACTTATCGATCATTATCGATTTGAACATCAGTGTACATAGGGTTTCAGTTAGTATGAGCTGTCACAGCCTTCTATAATACTCGTATTCTCCGTACTAACGAGTAACAATTGCGAATCAGTACGACAATAAGCAGACAATTGCGAATCGGTGTGACGAGATTATTTCGACAATATTACAGTGATGATCGTGATTGATTGAAACTAAACGAGAACTTATCCGGGATTGGTCACTGATTATTTTCTTTATTTTAGTGGGTTATTTTACGACGCTTTATCAACAGCTTAGGTTATTTAGTGTCTGAATGAAATGAAGGTGATAATACCGGTCAAATGAGTCCGGGATCCAACACCGAAAGTTACGCAGCATGGTCACTGATTAATGAGCGGAATAGTCTGCAGGAATCGCTCGTAATGAGATGCTAAACATGATCATGACAATCCTGTAACAACGCGCAACTTAAGGCTGGTTCACAATAAACCGGGAACGAGAACCAGAATGAAAACGAGAAGCAGAGGACGTGAATATGAAAATTTTTTATTCACAATAAACCGAGAACCTAGACGACTATGCATATCGATATGTATGTCGATAACGATATGTAAAGTCGATATTACACATTCTGATGTTATATGTGTATAATTGACCAATGGCGTTCTCTCATGAGTACAAGGCAGCCAACATAAACACAAGTTAACCAACTTCAAAATTTCAACGGTACTATAAATATGCCCACGAATCTTTATTATCACAACCTATTTTAAATCTACCATAACGTAAAATAATTAGAGAAGAAACATTTGTAATAGAACAAAAATGAACACAACAGTAGTTATTGAATTGAAGCATGAATATGTAGTATGTAATACAACCAATACAGTAATAAAATGTGATTCACTTATGATCGGCGTTCAAGGATGCAGCTATTGAAAGCCACGTATTCTCCTTCATTTTCTCATCTTTATACGAGGCGCGCCGCTTATCGTAAATGTGAGGATTTCAATATTAGAATCTCATCAAATAAAACTTGCTCCATGATGCACAGCACAGAACAAAATAATGCATAGGTTATGTCACGGTCTTCTTGCTACAAAATAGCTTTTAGATGGCAATAGAATGAATCTAGTGGGCTGTGATCGGAAACGTGAACGCCAAAGTTGAAACTTGGCCAACTCTCCGTTCCCGATCCCGGGCTCCGGCAAGCTTTTCGTTAATTGTGAATGCTCACATTTAAATGTACACATTTTAACAATTTTACCGTTTTCGTTTTCGTTCCGATTCTCGTTTCCGGTTTATTGTGAACCAGCCTTTACTTACAAATGGCTTTTAAGGAACTCGCAGGTTCATTGCCGCCCTCACATAAGCCCGCGCAGCTATTGGAAAAAAGAAATCTAGTGCATTTCGGAGAAAAAGTGAAGTGACAGTAGAGAAATAGAAATTGCCGTTAAGAACCGTGATCTCGCCGGGGTCTGAAGCCAAGACGTGCATATAATTAGACGTGCTGTCGAATTTCTTGAATGGAGCTGACGTCCCGCGGCTGCGCGCGTTGCTGGGGGGGGGGGACCTCCGGCGGGGATCGGGCCCGGACACGAGGAGCAGCCAGTGGTGCTCGGAAGCTCGTTGGGTTCGCGTCGCGCTACACGTTCAGTCGTAGTGAGTGCCGGACGGTATCGATCCAGTGCCTCAACACCTCGGTAAGTGCCTCTTATGTAACAGCTCGCCGGTCGGTTCCTGGAAGCGCATTGATCCTGCGTTATTTCCATCCTGCCGTGTTTGTTTACGCATTTCGCAAGAGATTTGCATCGTGTCTTTTCTCCTTGGAGTAGTCTCTTCCTACCAGCTCTCCATCAGCATCCGAGGCGGAAGTACTGCGTTGTACCGAATCGCAACGCCAGTGTTGCCTGCTTGTGTAGTGCCTACTTGCTCCGTCGTTGTGCCCATCCGGGGAAGATGGCTCGGTGCAGTTGCCGCTGCAGAATTCGGATGTGTAGTTAATATCCAGTACAGTGTTTGCTTTTCATTTTACTGTCAGCCGGGGTAACGTACACAAAATAATTGCTTTTTGGAGTATTTCTGTGTTATTTAACGACGTTGTGTCAAGAAGGAGGTTACCTTACCTAGCGCCTGTTGAAGTGATAGTAACGAGGTGATATTTGTCAACAACAGCCCCAGGATTCGCTATGAGGTCACTTGACATTGGCCTTTCAGTGAGCCCAACCAGGTGGAGAATCCAAATCGAAATCGAACCTAAGCTCGACCGCCAACCCAACTCTCTGGGAGTATAAAAATATTATCTAAAATATAAGTGACAAAATAATGCTAAACTTTAAATTAAATATTGTTTAATCCATAATAATAATAATAATAATAATAATAATAATAATAATAATAATAATAATAATCCGTGGCGCTACAGCCCGTGAAGGGCCTGGACCGACCAGTCGGCTGCTGGCCTCACGCCCACATGCCGAAGCAGAGGTGGACGATCATCCAACCAGAATGGAGGTGTCGTGTGGTTGGCACGATGATCCCCCTCAGCCGTTATAGCTGGTATTCGCAACCGGATTTCGCTACCTGTCGTAGCTCCCCAAGTGTTTCGCGATGCTGGGTGTACACCGGTCTCATACACTGGCCGAAATTTCATGAGAAAATTTCTTCCCCCATGAGGACTCGAACCAGCGCGCATTCCGTAACGCGAGTCCTAGGCAGGATGCCTTAGACCACGACGCCACGGCGCGGGACTTTTAATCCATTAGATTAGAGTATTAAAAATAATTAAAATTCTGGTTTGTTTTTTATCTGTAAAGAACTGTAGAAAAGACAGTATGGGGTAAATGTAAAATCGATTGAAACTTCGATCTCCCTACGCACCACACAGTCAGTGATGTGTGATTTGTGTTATTTCGTGGTGAAATTAAACGGACAGATGAGATGGTATAACTTATAAATATACAATATGCCTGTCTGATAAAATAAATAAGCGAGTTTTCGTACGGTTGAGTAAACTATCAGTGACAGGTTAGGTTAGATTTTCGGTATGCCTTGTATGTACGTTTTTAGGTAGGTGGATAAAGAGCAAGTTTTTAGTAAGGCTGGGCTGAAAGACAGGTTAAGTTTGGTTTTTTTTCAGGCTTTTGGTAAGCCTTGCATATACCCATTTTGGTACGTAAGTATTACACAGATTTACCCTGGACCGAAGAAAGGAGTACTTTCGCACTTAGTGCAGAGGTTACGTTATCATTGCGTGTGAAGATTATCTGTCGGGTGCATCATCATAAACTAAGGAAAGGCAAGCCTTGAAGTAGTTCCGAATATTTTGGAAGTTAAATGTTATGTTTTATTTAACGACGCTCGCAACTGCCGAGGTTATATCAGCGTCGCCGGATGTGCTGGAATTTTGTCCCGAAGGAGCTCTTTTACATGCCGGTAAATCTACTGACATGAGCCCGTGCTCAATTAAAGCACACTTAATGCCATTGACCTGGGCCGAAATCGAACCCGCAACCTCGGGCACAGAAGTCCAGTGCTATAACAACTGCGCCACCCAGACCCACTTTTGGAAGTGAAAATGGTGGAATTTGTAAGGGATTTCTTACGGAGATGAATTTCAAAAGTTAAGGATTTTATAGGGAAATGTTTCAAGCACAGAAAATTTTTCGGAAATGTGGCAAATTACGTGTAAAATGAAAGGTGTGTGGTAATGAAAGTGCAAACGTTGTGGTTTCTAGTGGAATAAAGGAACATAGGGATATACAACACACGATACGATGTAATGTTAAGATCGCAAAACTTGTATTAATTCAATAACAACTGGAAAACAGTGAAGTACAACAAATATTAATGAAATAGACACAAAATTCTATGTTGTAACTTCGTTTTCATATCGGTTATTACGTTGACAACATCACTAAACAAAAATCAATAGGCTTTGAAAATCCTGCAGAGATTCGTTTATGCAAGGCTCAATAAAAACCTAAACTACCCTAACCTAACCTGTCATAGATTTGTATATACAAGACATAACAAAAGCCTAACCTAACCTAGCCTAGCCTAACCTAACCTAACATAACCTAACCTATCACAGATTCGTACATGCAAGGCATAGCCTGAGTGTATACTAACGTGAAACCTTCGTAATGTCACCAAAGTTGTGTTGATATTACAGAGGGAACAGCTGAAGGTGTGGAAGCGGAGTGGGAAGAGAACTAACTCAGGGCTAGTTTAACCGATACTAAGGTATTTTGGGGGGTTACAGTTTTCGCAGTCATCACATCGTGTTCTTAATAGTGTGCTACAATTTTGAGGTTATTTTCAATTATTTAAGTGCGTGTTATCTTTTTTTCGTGCTGCCTAGCGTCGGTAAGAGCCACGTGGTATTTGTCAGTAAGACCCCTAGGATTCCCTATTAGATTATTTGACGTTCGCTTTTCAGTGAACCCAACCAGGTGGAAAATCCAAGCGTAATTCGAACCTACGCCCCACTGCAGTGTCTTTTTTTTTTTAGTAGGTTATTTTACGACGCTTTATAAACATCTTAGGTTATTAAGCGTGATAATGGCAGTGTCCGGGGTCCAGCATCGATAGTTACCCAGCATTTACTCATATTGGGTTGAGGGAAAACCCCGGAAAAAACCTCAACCAGGTAATTTGCCCCGACCGGGATTCGAACCCGGGCCAACTGGTTTCGCGGCCAGACGCGCTAACCGTTACTCCACAGGTGTGGACCACTGCAGTGTCGGTTCGTAAGTCCAACTCTCTTGGAGTATCAATACATTATCTAAAACATGATAAGTGATTAAATAATGCTAAACTTTAAACAGAATACGACGTCTAATAGTGTTACCCTATTACGGTATTTACAGTATTAAAATAATTAAAATTCTTGGTAATTATGTAGTAAGCGTCGGCCAGGACGCCACCTTCCCGTAATAGAGTTCAGGGCGTATACTTTTCCATTAGAGTGTAAAGAGGCTGACAATATGTGAATCGTAAGAAAAGTTGAAAATTTAATTACAATATTCATGGTTATATTAGTTAATGTATTTCCCCTGGACCTCCACTGCGGGAAAATGGCCTGGCAAATGTTCACTAAAACTTGTCTTGCCTTCTCTCCGTAAAAGCAGTATGAAAATTGTGTTGTTTCCATAGCTACTGTAATGCGGAAATGAGAAAGCAAAAATAATATCCAGCAACCATTTTTGCATGAAATACGATACGGTTTTAATTTTATGAAATAAGTAATTTGTTTTTACAAGAATTGAGTAAACATCTGGCACAATTTGAAACACTCGTGTGCAAATATGAGATTAGTAAAAAAAAAAATACATAAACAGGGAAAGAGAAGCTAGCGTAAGGAAGTTGAGGTGATTTTGGAAATGGAAAGCGTGGAATTTATAAGGCGTGTTCTTGTGGAGTTGAATTTTAATAATTAAGAATTTTATATGGGTATTTTTTTTTAAGTGGGATTGGAAAAAAGTAGTAAAATTAGTTGGAATGTATAGCGGTGAATGTATTCACAAAAGAAATACTATTTTTTTCTCTATTTGTGTTTTATTTTTGGTCCGGGAAAAATATTCGTCTTGGGAAATACTTGTGTTTAAATACCCAAGGATCTCCTCAAACTGTACCCTTTAATCTGTGCCTACGTTGAAGGTAAACCCCATTCTTTGATAACATGCTATTTACATTTTTGTGGACATGAAGTTTATTCCTAATACTTAAGAGTTTTATGGCTATAAATTTTTTAACTAGAATTGTTAGAAAAAGTAATAAAATGCGGTTTGGAATGAGATGAATATAAAACAGTTGAAGGCATACAAGCGGTGTAAGAAGGGAACTTTCGCAACGAGAATGGTTAAAGCAGTGATTGTAAAATGTGATAATGCCTACTGTAGGTACAGTACATCGAACCAAACATTTTGAAGTAAATACAAAAGTGTAAAAGCTTTAAGGAGAGATTTTTAAAGTCCACACCTGTGGAGTAACGGTTAGAGCGTCTGACCACGAAACCAGGTAACTCCTGTTCGAATCCCGGTTGGGGCAAGTTACCTGGTTGAGTTTTTTTCAGGGTTTTTCCTCAATCCAATATGAGCAAATGCTGGGTAACTTCCGGTGCTGGACCCCGGACTTATTTCACCGGCATTTCGCCTTCATTTCATTCAGACGCTAAATAACTGAGATGTGTTGATACAGCGTCGTAAAAAATCCACTAAAAGATTTAAAAATATTTAATCAGAATTATTAAACATATTTATCTTTTTATATATATTTTTTGGTACCGGTAAATGTCTAGTTTAGGAACACCGGTTCTTCCCGTAATATTGTTTATGGACGAGTTATATTTTCTTATGATTGCATGATGCCTCAAAGAAAATTTCGCTAGGACTGTAAACAAAAGAACGCAGATAAATAATTTACAACTAACAATTATTGTGCGCATCGTATTTTGACATTACTTGTATGGTTATGGAGCTGAACGGAATAGGAAACTTCAAACATCCGTCAACAAAAGACTGCCGCAGAAAACTGAAACGGGACTTCCCCCCCCCCCCAAACACAAAATGTAGTATGTAAAATTGGTCGTAAAATTCGTAAACACTTAAGAAATGACGCATTCCAAACTTGGACAAACCATACCTTGCGTGGTAAAGGGGTTATTGTTTATAGTGATCTCCCCAAGGCTAACTCATGGGTAAGCAATCGAAAGGGCCTATCTTCCTCAGAATGGACCAATGCTTTAAAAATGTCAAGCAATATTTCGGCGGTTCGCGCAATACCGGGCAGAACTCTAAGCACAACCCGCTGCCGTCATCCAGACTGTAGCAAGCTTGAAACACTTGGAAAATGCCCAAAAGGCGAGCTGCTGATCAATGCTAGACATCATCGTGTACGACATGCTTTGGCGATATCGTTAAAAACTTTAAATTGGGAGATTCATGAGGAAGTACATTGTGTATCATCAGATGGTTCTTTTAGACGGGCAGACATTATTGCTATTAACGGACGCTTAAAACGGGCTCTTGTTCTTGACCCTACTATCCGTTTCGAAAGAAACCTAAATCAGGCCACCGAGGTTGATATTGAGAAGAAGTCCATATATGAACCTTGTCTGCCGTATCTTTCTCAAAAGTACAACGTCCCTCTTAAACAATGGTCCGTCATTGGTTTGCTGTTTGGCAGTAGAGGTTCAATTACAAAATTCACGTGGAATTATCTTAAGGAACTTCACATTCCTTTTGATTATGTAATGTCTGTCCTTATAAATATTATCAAGGATTCTCTTCAAATATTACATCATCATCTCTATTTCAATTAATCCACTTATATTTGCCTTAAACAATTAACTTTCTTTAATGTATCACATCACATTATATTGTACATGTTTATTGTATTCAGGACCCTTGTGGTCACTCAAAATTCTTTGAGCTGATGTCTATAATTTAGAAATTTATTATTTGTGAAATGAAGTTTGCTATGAGTGGTGTACGTAAACTAGATAATTACGTGATTTTTTTAATTTTACTGTTGGGGGTTGTTTACATTGTGAATGGATCTGGAACTACTTCTTATCAACGTTTTTAATGCAGTAAGATTCTCTTATTCGTGTGGGCTGTAATCCGCCAACGTGTCTTTAATCTCATTATCTTTTGTTCCCATATTGTTACCAAGATTTAACAGTTTTCCACAAATTTTAACCGCAGTGAGCGGCATATACAACTTCCCGGCATTACAACCGGTCGTAGCGCGTGTTTATTGGGAAGATCCGACGTTCGTGGCAGAAAACGCGCTCTTCCTGTGTTCATCATTAGCCAACAAAACCTTCCGTCCTTTTTAACGTCGTCTTTTAGGCTTTGAACTTTTTTTTAGTGGGAACAATTCGGTTTGTTATTAATATTAAGGTCAAAATATTGTGTACATTATTACCAAAAATAATTTTCATGTCATTAATGTAAACACTGCAGAACATAACATGAACTCCTGTACTGTAAGTCCTATTCTTCTTCTTCTTCATCTTCATCTTCTTCTTCATCTTCTTCTTCTTCTTCATCTTATTCTTCTTCACCTTCTTCTTCTTCATCTTCTTCTTCTTCTTCATCTTCTTCTTCATCATCATCATCATCTTCTTCTTCATCTTCTTCATCTTCTTCTTCATCTTCTTCTTCTTCTTCATCTGCTTCTTCTTCATCTTCTTCTTCTTCATCATCTTCTTCTTCTTCATCTTCTTCATCATCTTCTTCTTCATCTTCTTCTTCATCTTCTTCATCTTCTTCTTCTTCATCATCTTCATCATCATCATCATCATCATCTTCATCTTCATCATCTTCTTCTTCATCTTCTTCTTCTTCTTCATCATCTTCTTCTTCTTCATCTTCTTCTTCTTCTTCTTCAACATTATCGTTGAAGGTTTTGGATCCTTAGCCATCTCTTCCGATTTTTGGAAACCGAAAATCGATATAATAGTAATAGTAGCAGTAATAATAGAAATAATGATAATAATAATAATAATTATTATTATTATTTATTTATTTATTGATATTTATGTGCTGGACAACAGCCATTGGCCAATAAAAGTCCAGCACAGTGATACAAATAATACATTAAAATGAACAGCTATGGTACAAATTAAATACTTGAGTTAACAACAAAATAAAAAACACAGATTACAATAATTAATTTACAATAATTAATACTATAAATTATTAGGGGAAGGAGTTGATTCATGCTACCAATTTGTGTATAAGGATTATGCGAATAATATTAGCAAAGACATTGCCATGTTCTAATACTTCTATACATTGAATGGATCGAAATCGCCTACATGTAAATTAGCATGTTTAATACATCTGGAGACCGGCGAGAAGATTTAGAATTTCTAATATAGAAGAGTTTGTGATGTCTCATGTCCTTCATAGGAATACGAAGGCTGGCACTGTTTAAGAAAGATTGACAATTAATGTCACCTTTAAGGACCTTGCATAAGAATAAGTAATCGAGATCATGACGTCTGGCATACAGGCTTCGACATTTAAAGTACTCGCATTTTTGATCATAGTTATACTCAGAGTTATTAGGCAGGAATTGGTAAGAACATAATGACATAAATCTCCTTTGAATATTTTCCAGTTTTGCCGAATCAGAACTAGTAATAGAGTTCCAAACTACAGATGCATATTCGAGTTTCGATCTCACTAATGTGTAGTATAGTCACAGTCTACTATATACAGTCGCGAAGCTCAATATGTAGTAAAAATGCAAACATGGGTAGTTGCCCACCACTAGGATCGCTACTATCGCCTCATCATCGCAGATCTCTCTCCTGGCAGCCAAAAAAATATGTTACACTTTCGTTGTCGTGTTCTTTTGGAAAAATTAACACCTTCCTTCCATTATTGAAATATTAAATGCATAAAGTTAATTTATTATTTTAATGAAGTATATTAAATTCCACCATAAACTCGAAGATACCTGCAAGAAATAAGTTAATATAATTTTTGTTTGTGCAAAACGAACTGAAATTTACTATAATCGCTTCACTCATTCAAGATTATAGCGATAATTAACTATGAAACCAATAAATATTAATTTGCATTTCCCTTTACAACAATAATAATGGAAATATGAATTAATGGAGTAACTTACGTGTACCGGTACTTGTAGTGTAGGCTTACGTAGTTAACAAAGTGGGATGAGGTTAAGCAATAATAATCACACCAGAATTGGAAATAAAACTTGATCATTAAATTTTATTGTAACAGACTTTTTCTACGTCTCTAGTAAAGCAACAAATAAAAATAACAACAAAATTAACAGCTATAATTAAAAACATATCCTTTGAAGAAAAAAGTAGGCCTAAGCAATAATAATCCCACCAGAATTGAAAATAAAACGTGATCAATAAATTTCAGTAAAACAAACTTAATTTTTCTACGTCTTTAGTAAAATAACACATAAAAGTAATAACAAAATTAATAGCTACAATTAAAAATATATCCTCTGAAAAAAAAGTAGACCTAACCTTTATTTCTCTGGAAATTTAGCAGCCTAAGTGACAGAACTTTAACCGGTACCTAATGTCCTTTCGGTTAGCCTGAAACATTTCATTGTGAAATTTAAGGATATAATTTATTCTAACAGTCACAAAGAACTTCAAATTAACAGTTTTGTTTTTGCACAGCATTCTTGTGGAAACCCAGGAACCTTCCTGAATCTTTCGGAAATCGGAAAAAGGATAACTCTGGTCTCTTTCTCTTACTGTTGCTACAATTTATAGCACTACAAACGTCTCCTCCTTGTCCCATATTATTATTCCAATTATTATATTTTAGCCATTAACATTTCATTATAACCAATAACGAACATTTCACAAGCATCAATGTGAAATACGAGCTAGCACTCGATAGAAATACGACACAGTCCAAAGTCGACCATGGACAGGCTATTGTTTCTAGTTGCTAACCGCTTGGAGCGCTTTATCACGAGATTTGCAAAAAAACACCTCAAGCTTCGCGACTGTATATAGTAGACTGTGGTATAGTATTAAAAGAGAGTCAGGTGTTGAGAAAGAATAAGTAATTGACCGAGTTATCCTTAACATTCATATTGCATGGTTATAAATATAATCAATGTGGTTATGAAAATATAATTTATTGTCAATTAATACACCGAGCTCTCTAATACAATCTTTTCTGTTAATTAATACATTTTTAGATATAATAATAATAATAATAATAATAATAATAATAATAATAATAATAATAATAAATTTCGAAAGCTGCTTTGTGAACACCTTGTTACAAAAACTAGTGCAGACGAGCGATAATACATTCCCAGCACAGAACTCGTGACAGACCCGTGACCTCGTTTCATATATTCACATTAATATCAATAGCAATGGAAAACAGCAGTTTACACGAATCTTCTCCACATACAGTGTATAGTTCTCGATCAGCTGTACGTAAAATAGCTTGTTTGTTATAAGCCTTCGTAATTTCCGTCAACAGTATTGTGTTCCATGTTAAAATGGCGTAATATTGCTTGTGTAGGCTGTGATATTTGTCTTCATAAATATTATGCAGAGGGCCATGACATTCCAGATAAAGACGGATTATGTAATGTGTTTGTTAACTCTAACCTCAAAAACTAGCTATAATTAAAGTGTATATTTGTGGTTGTAAAATGGCACAGCTAATGTAAACTGTGTCTGTTGACTTAACATAAAGATTATTCAGGAGGCCTTGGCATTCGAGACGAAGACATTTTAGTAATTGACCTACATGTGCTAATCATAATCTTAAAACCGAACTTCCATTGCAACAATGCCTATTACTGCATCTAGACAGACGTAATAGCACTGTTACGACCATTACAATAAAAATAAAATTATTTATAAGAAAGCAAAATCACAAAGATGTATAAAACAAATGTGGGCTATAACGTAAACACGACTAAGATAAATAATTCCGTCACAAAGAACCTCTTTCGCAGACAGCTCTCAATCAACTGTCTCTGGTCTCTGTAATTGTTTGTTGTTCCACCAGCCTTCCCAGTTTCTATCAGCAGCCATGTTACACGTTAACTGTAGACTTCACAAAGAGATTATCCAGAGGGCCATGACACTCGAGCTGAAGATGAATTATTCCACGTCTGCAAATATTCTGATCTCGTAGCTCAGCTGTCATTGTAAAAATGCGTGCTTATGGCTGTAAAACTGGATCATAAACTAATTCTGTTTGCTCCGTCTGTGTTCACGGCATTTAAAGATAACAGAAACATTATTAGTGTAACAATCCCGAAATTATTGCACTATTCCGATAACGAACATGAAAACGAATTATTATTAAACGGAAAATATTTTCCGCCTTTTGTTACGGCTTATTGACAATGAAAATTAAACATAAAGTAAGCGTTAACTTAAAAATGTAAACGTTACGGTAGAATCAAGAACATTCACGATGGGAACATAAACATAATCACAAAGATACTTGGTATCCATGGAAACATGACAACGACGCCATTTCCTCATATTCTGTCGTATACACCAGCGCTCCACGATTGTGTTCTGTTTGCAAATCACGTAAGCATAAGCATGAAAGTTTGGAGTTTGCAAACTTTCATGTTAACATCTAACGGCAATGTTTATGTGAATCATTGTGGATGATCCCATTTGGTAACCTGGCCGCAAACTTCTGTGTTTGTTACGGGCTATTCCATCTCAAATCGACCGAAATATAGAGAAAAATAGCCTTGCAATTTTTAAATACAATGAAACTTTTTCTGTCTGTTGACAACTGTGATACAATGCTTTGTGCAAAGTTTGAGGCATCAGAACTTCATAGTGTTTAAATTAAAAATATTTAAATGTATCGTATTTTCATAAAATTAGCAACTTTAAACTGTTGTGGCTCCGAAACCCTTTCACCCAATGATCAAAATCATGGTCTATTTTCATGCTCAGAAATTATAGTTTATATTGACATGTAAACAGTTTTTTCTTTCTTTTTATGGAAATGGAGAAATTTAGATTTTTCTTCATTAAGACGCCTTTGCCCACGAAAAAAATATTCTTAAAATATATGATTAGATTCCGCATTGAAAGTACAAATAAACATATATTTTTTTACTGGTGCACCGTTGATAAGAAAGTATTGAAAATATCAAATAAAGAAAATAAATAGTACGCACGTGAACTAACCAGCTGACTGTAGGTAGTCGAGACAAGCAAGGCCAGGAGACAAACACGTGATGTTTCGTCTAGTAGCGCATAGCTGGACTAGTTTTATCACAAGTTTTCATAAACACAGCAGTAAAATGACGCCCAATGCTTACTTATCTTCAGCTCTCGGCCAGTGTGTGGGGTACTGCGCCGTTCAAGTCCAGGCGTGTGAAAATAATTTATTTAATACCCTCGAAACTTATTGCCGAGCCATTAAGCAAACAATGCCGAATCTCTCTTAATAATTCAAGGTTTTTTTCTCAATATTTTTTTACATTTTTACAAATGGGCAAAAAGCCTAAAAGTAAGTAAAATCAGATTATCTGTCTCTCTGTGTACAATACAAATAAGGATTACTTCTTATCGTAACCTACCAAATGTCAGCTTCAAAATAAGCTCCCGTTCAATGTTCTGCAGTAAATGGTTCCAGAGTTCTGAGCGCTGAAAGAGGCTTGTTTTTATAAAATACGCTGTATTTGTCGCTCAATAGTACGAAAACCGTTTGACTTTCGATAGTATATATTTGAAAATGCACTGTCCTCAGTACCTTGTATAAATAGGGAAAAAATTAGAGTATTAAAAAATTCGAGGTTTTTTTTACTGATCGATTTGATATGGACTAGCCTTTACTGTTTTGTTTCATTTTCATTGTGAATGGGCCTTTACCCTTGGATCTTAGCTTGGCACATAATACGTTTTGAGACAGGAAATATTGTCTTAAATGTATGCCTACTGCAGCATTGATGGCGGTACAGGAGCGGAGTGTATTGTTCCGCTGGGCACTGATATTATGAACCTGCCGGCATTCAGCGCTGTTATCTGTAATACTGAAAGCTGCTTTGTCACGTGTCTTCCGTGTGCTGAAGGTATTTGCACGTGCGATTGCGTGACGCGTGCATCAGAAACGACCGTCAACAATGCTTCCAAGTTCAAGACGCAAGATCAATGACGACTGCGCATGCTCGCCTGGTTACCTAGCAATCCCTCCAAGGAGTGATTCTTTTGTTATGAGCAGGGAACGGATTTATATGGACTAAAAATATATGAAATATGTAAATATATATGTAGTTATTTTTACCAAAATATGGAATTAAATATGGATTTTTACCAAAATATGGAATTAAATATGGACTTAAAATTATAAAAAAATGACTATGTACGTTAAATATTGGTACATTTTAATCAAACTAAACAAAAAATATAATGGACGTACCTTATCTTCCAATGTAGTTTCAATAAAACACAATTTTTATTGTCTGTTACCATAACAATAGGTTACAAACATTTCTTTCAAGTGCTGAAAAGTGAATCTTCTTCTATTGTCTCTGAGGATAGATTTATACTGACTAAAAGAGCGTTCGACGTCACAAGAAGTAACTGGTACATAATTCAATTTCACAATGTCTGCTGGGGATAAGTCCAAGTTAATCTTCACTGTTGATTCACCACTCATCACAGCAACAACCTTTTGTAGTTCTTCATATCCAGGGTTTTTTGAAAGTACAGTGTCCACCTTAGCTCTTACTGCATCTGCAACTTTACCTCTACCACGATTCAGTTGTTCCACAGTACTATTTATAATTTCAAAACTTTCAGATAGTGAAAGGTGCCTATTTTGGAGACTTTTGAGCGTTTTTATGATGCATGAAAATGTATGCTGAATGTGAGCTAAGTCATTCTTCACACTTATGTCACAGGTAACTGTTTTCGCAGTATCAATTGAGACTGCATCTTCAGAGTCCAATGCAAGGAGAACATTGTTAATAGAGTCTATATGTTCGGCATAATATTCAACTGCTTCTAGCCATGTACCCCATCTAGTTAAAATTGGCTTTGGTGGCAATGGAATTTCAGGGTACATTTCTTTCAACACGTTAACTCTACTGGGAGCTTTGAGAAATACTTTTTTCACTGATGAAATCAACAAATCTACTTTAGGGAAATTGTCTCTGACCACTTCTGCCACACGATGAAATGCATGCGCCACACAAGTAAAATGAGTCAATTTAGGATATACAACAGATAATGCTTGTCCAGCTTTGACCATATAAGGGGCAGCATCGCTAATAAAGAATAACACATTATCGTACATAATACCCTTTGGCCACAGGATACCCATAGCTTCGTTGAACAGTTTAACTATAGTTTTGTTATTGCACTTTTCTAGAACATCACAATGTAAAAGAATTCGTTCAGAATATTGTTCACTTAACAAACCGATAACTACATTACCAACAAGTCTACCTTCTTTGTCGGGAGTCTCATCAATGGAAACCCAAATTGAACTATCTTTAATTTCATCTCTTATCTTCTGTATTGTCTCATCGTAGATGGATGGAGCATACGTCTTCCTAAGTGTTGACTCATCCGGGATTGTATGTTGAGTATATTTTTCAAGGAATTCCCTGAAGACCTTATTCTTTAGTTTGTAGAGAGGAATATCAGCAGAGATGAGAGAACGGCACAGGTCGATGTTAAACTCAGATCTTACATTCGATGTTGTTGGTTGTGTTAAAAACAATTGTCTCTGCTTGGAATTTAGTTGTTTGTTGGCCTGATGTTTACTAGTTGTAATGTGTTGTTGCACCAGGAACTTTTGTGTAGATGATACTGCACACTGACACAAATTACAAAATAATATTTTATTGTCAGTTGATAAACCATCTTCTTTAAATTCTGAAATGTAACTTGTTAGTTTTGATTTTAAATTGACTGAATGACGTACTTTTGGCATATTTACCGTCTTTATAGTATGATTTACAAAACTGAACCTATGTGTACTCTGACTGGCATTTAACTGTTGAGCTGCACAACTGAAGTCTGTTAAAAATTTTAAATTAAATTAATACAGTTTTGTAACTTACTTTCCCATTGTTGATAGGACTGCTAATTTTCAAATAACTCTGATGTTAAAGGGATTACTGAACATGTGTTTAAATCTCTATTGTTGAAATGTATTTTTAAAAGTTAATGGAATTTTGTTTTGTTTTATTGTTAAACCTAATATAATATGGACTGTTTTATATGAAATATGGAAAATATATGGAAATTAACGAAAATATGTACTAAACTCTAAAATATGGAAAAATATGGAAAATAAAAGTAGGATTTTTCAACCCTACACATTGTGAAACATAAAGATAATGCAAAATATAAATTATATTAGCTTTATAAGTAAATATGTATTTACATATAAATCCTTTCCCTGGTTATGAGCATAGCGGCTCTCAAGTGATGAACTCATGGGTTGGATGGAGGGAAATCCCTTCTTCCAGTTCAAAATCTCCACTTTCTGGGATTTCACCTGGATCTGGATTATTTTATTTTAAAGTTTAGGAATTTGTGACAAGTTAGGTTTATAAAAATGAATTAAAATTATGAAATCCATCGTTTTCTGAACAAAAGTTATTTCCTCGTACAGCGAAGAACGTCTGTACTTTATAAACCGTGTACTGACTTAAGTATGCAAGATAGATTTTAGTTTATTTATTTTTTAACTTAAAACTGTAATGAAATAATGTAAATAATTGATTAACTAGCGGACTTAATCGTCTTAATTATGTAAGCATGTGCGGCTTACAACTGTTCCGGTGCTATTCGACACCATCCTCAGAGCCTACTAGATCTCGGCGCTATCTCAACTTCGCTGCCTGTTTTGTGGGTGCGTTTGTGTGATGAAGAGTTGTGTCAAAGAGTGTGTGTTTTCTGAAATTGATCTGTGTGTTGAGAATTTGATTGGGGTGTGTTTTAATGTGTCTGTATATTTCATATTTTTCTAGTGTGTTGAGTTTTTGGTTTTTGGGTTGTATGTGTAGGATTTCCATGTCTGTATTTATGTTATTGTATGTGTGGTTAGCATTAGTTATGTGTTCGGCATATGTAGATGTATTGTGTCCTCTGGTTATTGCTTTAATGTGTTCTTTGTATCGAGTTTGGAATGATCTGCCTGTCTGTTCAATGTAGAAACTGTCGCAACTATTACATGTGAGTTTGTATACGCCTGTGTGGTTGTATTTATTTGTTTGTGTGTTGAGATGTCTTTGTAGTGTGTTTTCTGTTTTGTATGCTATGTTGTATTTCTGTTTTCTGAATGAGGATGCGATCCTGTGTGTGTTTTTGTTTTCGTATGTAAGCCTCACATGCTTATATAATTAACACGAATAAGATCGCCATTTAATCAATTATCTATATTCAAGTGTTAAAAGTAGTGTACGAAAGATTCAACATGGACAAGAAAAATTATTATTTGTGGCAAATCTAAGCTCAAAGGAACAAAATTGTACAGGACTTTTTCAATTCATAATATACTTAGGATTCATCCTTCAAAGGAACACAATTGAACATCATCTTACTCAGAATACCAAAGACTCCTAGTTGCACACACATACTAATAACCTGAAATGCATTTCAGAATGCTGGTCTAGAGCATTGTATCATCTCCTTAGCACACGCACGTCATGGCTCGCCGCTGGTGGGGTAAGCGCTGTCAAAGATCCCATCTCGCGGAGGGTGTCGCCTATCTTGTGGACAGACCAAACAATTGAAATTTGAACTGTGTGCACTAAGTGCAACGATTTATCAGCTCATGGGGGTGGGTGTCACCATTCGTTGGGGTGTGCAGCCGTAGGGATGGGCACATTAATCTCGATAACCACATAAACTGGACGGCACACCGTGCTTGTAACTGTGCTCTTAATAATCCGTGTCATAGAAGTGACACATTTTTAATTATACATTTTGCGGCAGCATTTCAGCCCTAAACCAGATCACTGACTACATTGCTGTTTATGAAGGGGGCAAAATTATTTGTATTGAGATTTGTTTAAAGGAACAAGGTAGTGATTGGGGGTCAAAAATCCGATTACTTGTTTTGTGTTTAAAAAGAAAAGTAAAAACTTCCTGTTTAAAACAATATAAATATTGTGGGAGGTATTTCTGCAGGTAAGCCATTCAAACGGCCTCCTTAAATTTGGTGGTGTATGTAATTCATATATCTTTTTTTTTTTAAACGCAGTTTTCCATAAGTTGACATTTTTCAAACTTAAGTGCATTTTTCTCTGAAACTACTGAATCAGTTTATATGAAATTTTTACAGTGTTTTCTGCAGCCTGTATTATATATAGTAGACCTACGGGTTTAAGAATATAACACACACATAACACGAAAAAAAATATATATGCACTAAAAAGATTGCAAAAAATGTTAAACAAATTTCAATATTTCTTCTGTTTCACTAGAAGTGAAATATTTAACTAAATTTTTCTTTAGAATGTACAATACACATTACTTGATAACCTAAAAAAATACAAGGTATATGAGTGAAAATTGTAGCAAGTAATGTGCACCTGAAAAATCAGGTACACTTAGCAAAGTGAGAAAACAGGTTGTCAGTTAAGGCCTTTCTTTTACACTTGGATTTGAAACTAATTAGTTCTTATATACCACTGAATTCAGAATGATTGTTTGTATAAGCCTGGAAATTTTTATTCCACTCTGAATACTAAAAGCCTAGAAATATTGAACTAAACGTTTGTGATGAAATTTTTTAATCGCACAGGCATCACTACCCACTCCCCTTAAAGTAAAGTATTACGAGAATTGCAGGGGATTGATACAACCTGCTTTACTAGGCAACTTAATATAAATAAAGGGGGCGTATGCAGTGACTCATATGTAATATAGAAAACAGGAAATTATAAAGAGAGACAGAAATTCATTGAGCAATAGCATATTAGGTAAAAGGTTGGGAAGTGCTTTTCACAAAATCGAGGAAAAGTTTGAAACACGAGGAGAGCGAGTTTTTTAATTTTCGAGATTTTGTAATGCACTTCACAATAGTAATATGCGTTACAAGAGCGGTATGTTGAAGTTTTCATGTTCGAGGAAAAGTTTGAAAAAGCGAAACGTAGTTGAGCTTTTTTTAATTTCCGAGAATTGAAAGAAAACATACCGCTCGTGTATCGTACATTATTTTGTGCGAAGATCGTTTATTACATACCTGAAAGAGGAATCTCTAATTAGTTACAATGGAATCTCCATCTTGATTTCTGTTTAATGACGGCAAATTTGCAAAACAAAAATATCTATCTTCAACATTGCTGCTTTAAATAATAATAATAATAATAATAATAATAATAATAATAATAATAATAATAATAATGTTTTATTTTCGCTGGCAGAGTTAAGGCCATAAGGCCTTCTCTTCCACTCAACCAGCCTTAATCAATACAATACATAAATTTAAATTACAAATATTTTCATTACACTTAAAAGGTTCTCCAGCAATATTCTTCACTACACATTTATTTAAATTTAGATAAATCTATAAGGGAAAGTAGTAACTTAATTTATGAGCTGATTTAATTCAATGAATTATAATTAATTTAATATTTGAGATAGCTAGTAAAATGATGAAAATTAATTTAATATAAGCTTACTAGAACTATGTTACAGGGAGAATATATATATATTTCTATTTCTATAATGAGAATATTAATGTAATTGTAAGAATGTTTTCTGTGTTTACTATACTCCAGCAGGCCGTGATATACGTCCATCTCCCCCCCCCCAAGTCTATAAATGCGAACTTAAAACAAACGGTAAGGTTATGTAATGATTTATTTTTCATTTTAATATTTTAACAATATTATTTATATACCATATTGTAGTAATGACATCGGCAAGTTTGTTGATTTTTTCACGGCTTCCTTAATGTTACTTGCATCACGAATGCAGTAACTTTAGTGGAGTTGTAGAGTTTACTTAATTTTTGCAAATATTTAAAAACAATAATTAACAGTACAATTTAGGTGAAATTGCAGTGGTAAGTTTTCAATTTATAATTATTACTATTGTGAATTTTATTAGTAACAACAATGTAATTTATACGTCACAACAATAATTCCTTTCTACAATTCACTTTAAACGCTCTCGTCAACAATTGGATCTTCACTCAACACAGTATTCGTTATAGCACTCCACCGACGACAATGACAATTTACTTGGACTATTACGCACAACAATGAACTGTTAATCTTAACTAATATTTACAAAGCACTATTTACAAATCAGAACTACCAGTTCTCAGTTCACAGTTCTTCTATCTCAGTCACTCGAGTCCACAGTATCTCGAACCACAGACCTTCAGAGACAGTTCACTGTACTCGAACTCGGGTCCCTCCAACTGCGGTCCACTGCACTCGAACTCAGGTCCCTCCAACTGCGGTCCACTGCACTCGAACTCAGGCCTTCGGATGCTGACGCAGATGCGGACGCACACTCGAGTCGAACTCCGGCTGGCTTGCTTGCTCTGACTTTCTCACTGACTGAATAACTGAAAACTCTGAAACTCGAGTTCGCTGGCGCTTCTTCTTTTATAGCAAAATCATAGTTGCGAGAATTTTCTACAGGTGTGTAGAGAATTATCTCGATATCTCCACATCGACGGACTTCTGGAATCGTCGGGAAGGTCGTTCCACATTCACTGCGTTAAGTAGCAGCTGCGCGCGCAGCCTTCCCTCGCGTGTAGGCTCCTTTCCCCTTTCCCCGTGAAGCCCGCGCGATATGCTCTCTCGCGGGACGCTGGTCGTGAGTTCGAATCTCACGTCGCTGTCACACTATATTGAACGTCTCTAAAAATAATATGTTAAAAGCCTAAAGCAGTAAAATCAATATGTCACTTAAGCGGTAAGAAGAGGGAAATTGTTATGTGTGTTAGGTTGGGAATACTGAATGTGGAATTTTAGACTTTCCGCGGATTGATTTTGTGCGGAAACCAAGCAAATACGCACGATCTCGCACAAACGTATATTGTACAACATTTTTTGCAGGATCATATTTTTAAGATTGCAAATACAATATATTTTACATTGAAAATTTAGAGCAATATTATTCCAAAGCCTTCGCAAAACTATACTGTACTGGTAACTAAATAACAATGTAATGTACTACACAGTAATTGGTCTATTTCATAAACTTTTATGGTTATGATAAAAAATGTTATGGTTTATTTAACGATGCTCGCAACTGCCGGAATTTTGTCCCGCAGGAGTTTTTTTACATGCCAGTAAATCTACTGACATGAGCCTGTCGCATCTAAGCACACTTAAATGACATCGACCTGGGCCGGAATCGAACCCGCAACCTCGAGCACAGAAGGCCAGCGCTATACCGACTACGCTGCCGAGGTCGACTGGGTTATGAAGAATGGTTTCCCTGGCAACAAGTTTCTTTGTGGGAGTTCTAATTTCCAAGACCTAACAATAATAGCTGTAGATATAACAAAAAGAAAAACACTAACTTACTTACTTACAAATGGCTTTTAAGGAACCCGAAGGTTCATTGCCGCCCTCACATAAGCCCGCCATCGGTCCTTATCCTGTGCAAAATTAACCCAGTCTCTATCATCATATCCTCTGTAACCAGATAAATTTCTTCGAAACACTCTGTAGATTCCTTATAATTTCAGGAAGTTAGGTATTCAGGCAGCCTAATAGCTTCTGTGGAAATTCATCCATGCGTAACAAGAAGAATAACATAAGCGACACAAATAAGCATTCAGAAAAGATTCTGCCATCCTGTCTGATTTTTAAATTCATTGTAGCGGGAAGCTATTTTTCATAATGCATTTCTGATTTAGGTTTGCCAGGAAAAAAAAAAAAACACACAAAAATTTAACGTATGCCTACGAGTATTGTTCTATTTATGCTGGTTTTGTGTTAAGCCTACAGAGTACTGCGTGTAGTCTATACACACTCTGGACGAGTTTGTTACATGGTCTTACGCAAGCAAGAAAAACAAATACAGTAATGAAAAAAAAAAATCTCCTGTGTATTAGGAATAACCTGCACATAGTCGGGAATGAAACTACAGTTCTGTTGACTTAAATGTCTTATTTTTGTTTCAGTTCATAAATGAAGAGTATGGATCTATTATAAGGGAAGGAATTATTGAAAACCATACAATATAAATATTTTCTCTCCGTAGGAAGCGATATTCCGAAATTAGTTTTTTATTGGGCTATTTTACGACGCTGTATCAACATCTCAGGTTATTTAGCGTCTGAATGAAATGAAGGTGATAATGCCGGTGAAATGAGTCCGGGGTCCAGCACCGGAACTTACCCAGCATTTGCTCGTATTGGGTTGAGGGAAAACCCCGGAGGAAACCTCAACCAGGTAACTTCCCCGACCGGGATTCGAACCCGGGCCACCTGGTTTCGCGGCCAGACGCGCTGACCGTTACTCCACAGGTGTTGACTCGAAATTAATCCCAGCTCACAACAGATTTTTCACTATGGTTCACTCAAAGTGTATCGTACATGTCTATTATCACTTCAGTATTGCAGAACTCGCAATTACAAAACAAATGAGAGTCTGCAAAAGTCTGTAGCTGCTCTCGATGCCGAGATATTGTTGAGAGAGGCCGCACGTAATTTTATACGTAAGCAACTTCCTCGCCCTTATCCCCTTAGCGAGGGGAGATGGCGTCATTGAGCGTTGTCACACAAGTTACATTGGTTCATGGCCTAACTACTAATAACATTAGGATTCAGCTGTGGCTCATAGGGTTGTTACACTAAGCATTTGAATTTCTGTTCACCATGAATCCCGGAACCGGGTGCCCATACTCGTACGGAGAAAGACGTATTCTACGTCAAAAAATGCAAACAAAGTGAAATAGAAATTTAGCGTGAACTGCTTCTTCGTGTTATTTGGAAACATCTGTTCCTGCTTTGTTTGTACCCTACAGTATCTATTCCAGATGAATTAACTTGTACTGTAGATATTGAATAGGAAAATTAGATTGAATGGCTGTAAACACAGATGATATGCTGAAAACCACTTTTTAGTGTCATTGATGCTTTAAGGGGATAGGATGGTATTTTTTGGTGAAAAATGAGTGAATTTTCAAAAAAATGCTATATGTGTGGAATGCATAGCATAAAATTTTGTGGGTATTTGTGCCCTTATCGGATGTTGAGTCGCCATTTTTAAACTCCCTGCATTATGGATTTTTAAATCACTCGCCTACTTTTATTGTTGTTTCCGGTAAATTAAATAAAAAAAATCTTTAAAATACCCTTTGATATGTGTGTGGAATGCATTGCATAACATTTTGTGGGTATTTGTGCCCTTATCGGATGTTGAGTCGCCATTTTTAAACTCCCTGCATTATGGATTTTTAAATCACTCGCCTACTTTTATTGTTGTTTCCGGTAAATTAAATAAAAAAAAATCTTTAAAATACCCTTTGATATGTGTGTGGAATGCATTCCATAACATTTTGTGGGTATCTGTGCCCTTATAGGATGTTGAGTCACCATTTTTAAACTTCCTGCATTATGGATTTTTAAATTACTCGCCCACTTTTATTGTTGTTTCCGGCAAATTAAATTACATTTTTTTTCTTTAAAATGCCCTTTGATACGTGTATGGAATGCATTGCACACCACTTTGTGGGTATTTGTGCCCTTATCGGATGTTGAGACGTCATTTTTAAACTTCCTGCATTATGGATTTTTAAATTACTCGCCCACTTTTATTGTTGTTTCCGGTAAATTAAATTACATTTTTTTTTCTTTAAAATACCGTTTGATATGTGTGTGGAATGCATTGCATAACACTTTGTGGGTATTTGTGCCCTTATCGGATGTTGAGACGTCATTTTTAAACTTCCTGCATTATGGATTTTTAAATTACTCGCCCACTTTTATTGTTGTTTCCGGAAAATTAAATTACATTTTTTTTTCTTTAAAATACCCTTTGATATGTGTATGGAATGCATTGCATAACACTTTGTGGGTATTTGTGCCCTTATCGGATGTTGAGACGTCATTTTTAAACTTCCTGCATTATGGATTTTTAAATTACTCGCCCACTTTTATTGTTGTTTCCGGTAAATTAAATTACATTTTTTTCTTTAAAATACCCTTTAATATGTGTATGGAATGCATTGCATAACACTTTGTGGGTATTTGTGCCCTTATCGGATGTTGAGACGTCATTTTTAAACTTCCTGCATTATGGATTTTTAAATTACTCGCCCACTTTTATTGTTGTTTCCGGCAAATTAAATTACATTTTTTTCTTTAAAATACCCTTTGATATGTGTATGGAATGCATTGCATAACACTTTGTGGGTATTTGTGCCCTTATCGGATGTTGAGACGTCATTTTTAAACTTCCTGCATTATGGATCTTTAAATTACTCGCCCACTTTTATTGTTGTTTCCGGCAAATTAAATTACATTTTTTTTCTTTAAAATACCCTTTGATATGTGTATGGAATGCATTGCATAACACTTTGTGGGTATTTGTGCCCTTATCGGATGTTGAGACGTCATTTTTAAACTTCCTGCATTATGGATTTTTAAATTACTCGCCCACTTTTATTGTTGTTTCCGGCAAATTAAATTACATTTTTTTTCTTTAAAATACCCTTTGATATGTGTATGGAATGCATTGCATAACACTTTGTGGGTATTTGTGCCCTTATCGGATGTTGAGTCGTCATTTTTAAACTTCCTGCATTATGGATCTTTAAATTACTCGCCCACTTTTATTGTTGTTTCCGGTAAATTAAATTACATTTTTTTTCTTTAAAATACCCTTTGATATGTGTATGGAATGCATTGCATAACACTTTGTGGGTATTTGTGCCCTTATCGGATGTTGAGACGTCATTTTTAAACTTCCTGCATTATGGATTTTTAAATTACTCGCCCACTTTTATTGTTGTTTCCGGTAAATTAAATTACATTTTTTTTTCTTTAAAATACCCTTTGATATGTGTGTGGAATGCATTGCATAACACTTTGTTGGTATTTGTGCCCTTATCGGATGTTGAGACGTCATTTTTAAACTTCCTGCATTATGGATTTTTAAATTACTCGCCCACTTTTATTGTTGTTTCCGGCAAATTAAATTACATTTTTTTTTCTTTAATATACCCCTTGATATGTGTGTGGAATGCATTGCATAACACTTTGTGGGTATTTGTGCCCTTATCGGATGTTGAGACGTCATTTTTAAACTTCCTGCATTATGGATTTTTAAATCAGTCGCCCACTTTTATTGTTGTTTCCGGTAAATTAAATTACATTTTTTTTCTTTAAAATACCCTTTAATATGTGTATGGAATGCATTGCATAACACTTTGTGGGTATTTGTGCCCTTATCGGATGTTGAGACGTCATTTTTAAACTTCCTGCGCTATGGATTTTTAAATCACACGCCCGCTTTCATCGGTTTCCAGTAACTTCATTTATTTTGCTACATTGCCAGACAAAAATGGATATAATTTCTTAACTATTATAGATACATGCATGAAATTTAGAACACACATTATTTAAACTATTAGGAAACTTTTCTCTGTAACAGAATTTTGTTAATTGATTTCATTTTAAAAATACGTCCGTTTGTTTGCAAGAAAGGAAATCAGAAAATTGTTATTAAATTTTAATTGTTTATTTTACAAACGTAGGGACTAATATCAAAATTCTGTTACAGACAGTTTGTAGAACATGCTTTTGCAAATACATTGCAAAAAACTGTTTGAATCTATCTTTAAAAACGGTTTAGATATATCGGTTTTAGTACAATCTTACATTGGGTATATATATATATATTTTTTTTCAAATTTGGGCTCCAAATAATTTTTTTTTAAATTTTCATTTGGTTGAGTTGCCACAGCTATGACTTCTCTATATACAAAAAATAATATTTTACATTAAATATAAAAAAAGTTTTAAAAAATACCATCCTCTCCCCTTAAGTGTGTTTCCGTAAAAACTCTTAAACTGAATTTTACAATGATGCTGCATCTTGTTACGCTCTGAATAATGACAAAATACAATTACCGTTTTGGCTTCGCTTTTTCTCTTTGTATAAGGACTTCCAGGCGCCTCCTCAGCTCTCCTAAAAGGGCATGACGCCCGCACGGATAACCTTGGTGCCTTCACTTTTGCCACACGATGTCTGTCAGCATCCTGGAAAACTTTGTGCCTTGAATACAGTCTTTGATTGTACTAAACAGTGGTAACAGATGGTCCAGACCGCTGGCGTAAAGAACATCAGACAAAATTGGACATGTCAATGTTTACAGCTAACAATGACCGGAAGTCCGTAGCCAGGTCATTGTAGACAGATATCTAACTGTAAAAGAAATGTGACATCGGAGAAGCAAGTCTGTGCACGATGTAGGCATCGCCCGGGGTTTGAAAGAGTCTGCTCTTTATGGTTTATAACATTTTTTAAATGACCTTCATTACTGTTGAAGAGAACTTTGTCAAATGGGGGAAGTTAACTATAACTCTGCTGTGAATACAGCATATGACTGTCTGTTTTGGAACAGCTCTGCCCAGAGCTTTCGTTACAGTTTTTGCTCTATCCAAAAATTTTAAGAACCACATTGAAATCTTCAAAATCTTTGAGACCGCCCTTAAGAAATAATGTGCACATGGCAAGTGCCAGCGTTGCCAATCAAGGAGTAAGAAATCCCCCTATATCATATTAAAAATTCCCCTAAAATTCAGAAAAAACGCCTAAATTTTTTTAATTTGTACTTGGAAAAAACGCAACAAATCCTAATGACGTACTTTAGAAAAACACTCAAAAAACCCTCTAAAATTTATTCTTTCTCTGAAAATCCCCCTAACATCTTTACCCCCCCCCAAACCTCCTCCTGGAAAAGTGTTTCCCCCAAAATTTGGGGAGAAACCCCCAAGTTGGCAACACTGGCAAGTGCTGTGCCTGCCGTCTGTGATAGCAAGCGCAGTGTATTTCTATTTATGTTGGCTATACGAGCACTATTTCTCCATTATTGCGTTGTCAGATTGTCCCTGAATGACGTTTTGCACTGTTAAGAAGAATGTTATGCGGATGGGTTGTCCTGTGTTAAGATAAGGTGTCACATCAGTACGTAACTTATACTTCAGTTTTAATCATTATATCTACAGTTCCGTAAATACATCTTTTTGTACACCAGCATTATAACCAGTCGTTATTGTTGCTCAAAAACATTAATATAATGACTAGACATCGGATTTTTAGGCACTAAAAATTGCAGTTTTAGGCGCCTAAAATAAGCTCAAAATTTGTAAAATTAGGCTCTATTTTAATGAAAATAGGCATTTTAGGCACATGAAGGTATCATACTTATTTCTTTCACTGAAATTTTTAGTTATACACTAAAATACGCACAAAAAAGTATGTTTAAACATTAAAAAAGAATACTATATTATATTTATAAACAGAGCTGCACAAATTTAATATATTGAAACTAATGAAATAATGATTATTGATATCAAGATTACTCATTTTAAGTTATTGAAATTCAGTTCCATGCTCAGACTTTATTATAATTATCTGCACAGTACACCACCAGAATTTTTTTCTAAATTCTCCACAGTTAACCTTTGCCTTTTGTCACTGAGAATCATTTTGAAAGCAGGCGCAAAAATACAAAGTTCCACTTATTGTTGCATTTCCTGGTAGTGTTAACACTAGGAGGGCCATTCTTTTAAATATTTTGTAACGGTTTTCCCTACTAATTCGCAGTTTTACGACTTTTCATAAATATTTCAAAAACACTCTTTCTCCAAAAATTGTGATTTTATGACACTCTGAAGGGCAGTACAGCTAATCGGTTTCAGACCGAAAACAGTCATTTTTATAGTAGGGTCTATACTAGTATAGTAGTATATCTCTGAATCGGTAGCAGCACATGTTGTGATTGTTGCCTGCTTCAAAACTAAGGTTGGTTCTTTGTCGGCATTTATGCCTCCAAAGATGTTAAATTCGGTGAAATCTATTGCGAGTGTCGTGAGATTCAAAACATTTTGTTTCCTTTATCAATGGTTTCATGGCCGGTGTGAAGCGAACTTTCCACTTTTTAAATGCCTTAAATTTCGCAGTGAATGCATGTATAAATTATAAAAAGTAAGAGTAAAATGCGAAAGTTTACAGTGAGTTAGGCATTTTTAGGCGAATATTAACAAATTAGGCTCTAATAACCGTTTTAGGGCATTTTAGGGCACTATAAAACTCTTTGAATACCTTTCAATTTCCATGAAACACAAATATTAATAATTATTTTTACTTTTCTCCTAAAGAAACAAAATAGGCATTTGCCCTAGAATCCGATGTCTGATAATGACCTTTTATGGCACGCCAGGTAATAAAATTGCCATAACAACAGTTACGTCATTAACTAGTAAAATATAATTATATCGAAGACATCATGCCAGAGAGACGTATGAACAAAGCTGCAAGCTTACGGTAGAGCCATTTAAATATAGAATAATTTTTCCTAACCTGGTTTACTTAACAGGGTACTTTCTTTGATTCTTCCTCATGTCCATAGTAATTCCCAACCGCTTGCTTTCAAACATAAAGAGGTTCCATTAAAATATTTAAATAACGCTACATTTGTTGATACGCATTTCTGGTACAACATGATGCCCTCGATTGTATATAAAACAATGCTACGCCTTACTTACTTACTGGCTTTTAAGGAACCCGGAGGTTCATTGCCGCCCTCACATAAGCCCGCCATTGGTCTCTATCCTGAACAAGATTAATCCATTCTCTATCATCATATCCCACCTCCCTCATATCCATTTTAATATTATCTTCCCATCTACGTCTCGGCCTCCCTAAAGGTCTTTTTCCCTCCGGCCTCCCAACTAACACTCTATATGCACATCTGGATTCGCCCATACGTGCTACATGCCCTGCCCATCTCAAACGTCTGGATTTAATGTTCCTAATTATGTCAGGTGAAGAATACAATGCGTGCAGTTCTATGTTGTGTAACTTTCTCCATTCTCCTGCAACTTCATCCCTCTTAGCCCCAAATATTTTCCTAAGCACCTTATTCCCAAACACACTTAACCTATGTTCCTCTCTCAAAGTGAGAGTCCAAGTTTCACAACCATACAGAACAACCGGTAATATAACTGTTTTATAAATTCTAACTTTCAGATTTTTTGACAGCAGACTGGATGATAAAAGCTTCTCAACCGAATAATAATAGGCATTTCCCATATTCAGTCTGTGTTTAATTTCCTCCCGAGTATCATTTATATTTGTTACTGTTGCTCCAAGATATTTGAACTTCTCCACCTCTTCAAAAGATAAATTTCCAATTTTATATTTCCATTTCGTACAATATTCTGGTCACGAGTCATAATCATATACTTAGTCTTTTCGGGATTTACTTCCAAACCTATCTCTTTACTTGCTATGCTACTTCATAATATCAATATTTATTAAGGCAAAGGAGCTCTAAAAAACTACTTCGTTTATGTAACATCATTCCGTTTTCGACCAATGAAGTGTAATGACATTTTGAATTCCAACCAATCACAGTCATACATCGCGATAATTTTTGCAACTGGATTTATTTCAATCAATTTATCGCATGGTCGTTATTTTGTTTAGTCAGTGTCGCCAACTGTTTCTCCGTAAATCGATGAGTATGAATCCATTAATGATTAGCGTAACGATGAAGTACTAAATAAAATGCGAAGTCCTACTTCCACATCTACATCTTCTTCTTCTAGTTCCATGTTCATTGTATCTAACGAAAATGAATCTCCTTCATTCTGATTAATTGATAACTGCGTTTTCAACAATTGTTGATTTAATTAATATATTAATCAGGTTACTTTAATTACATTATAAAATATTTAAATTAAATTATGATTTCAGCAGATAATGAAAATGTATTTCTGTTATAATAAAAACAGAAAGGCGCAGTACATGTAATTAACATTGTTAAACCTGTATTTCGCTTTTCTCAGTTGGCATTACTGAATAACATCCAATTTATTTATTTCAACAATCGATATTCATATATTTCAACTTCACAATGTCTGAATAGGTTAAGTATTCATGAATATACAATTATTAATGATTGTGAGATAATTTTACAGATATATTATTCACATTTTTATTTTATTGACAAAATAGTTCTAATAAATGTCACTCGAGGTCTGAGATTTCCCGATAAATCCACGAACGAATATGAAAATTAAACGTAAAAATTAAATTTAATGTAACATTTTTATTCAATTGATCTGTTTTAATTCATAATATGGAATATAAACTGATTACCGAATGAAATGTAAAATTTTATCAACTGCTCCGTTCTGATATGACGTGTCCGATAAATGTGCCAATGCCGCAGTTTCTGAAACCGCTTTCTCTAGTCATTTGCTACATTTCTAGCGCTGTCTTTCATAGCTTTAACGAGATTTTTGGGGAATTAAACCCAATTCTGTTTTATAATTTTCTTCTAAACTATTTGCTGGTAATTTTTTTTTCATAGTTAACAATAGTGTCAATAATTAAACCAGACAATGACGTCAGGCGTATGTTGCAGGTTTTTGTTTAAGTAATGATTGTAAATTGAATGCCTTACTTACCTATTTCATCTGTGTCTATACATATAATTTGAACTGATAATAGAAATTATGGGAAAACTGCTGAACGGATTTTAATGAATGACCCGTCATTTTGAAGCTTGGCATCCAAGGATTTTCAGAAAAATAGTAACTTTCAGCGAACCGTTGGTTTTCCTACATAATTTTCCTATTTTCCAAAATCCATCTTTCGTCAGTTTTGAGAACTAATTGCATTTCAGAATAAAACAAAACACACACTACAATAAACAATAGGCTGTTACACGAATGCCATGACTTAGGATTGCTGACATATTTAGAGTTCAAATCTGGTTAAAATTCGATTGGTTGTTAAACACTTCAAGAATCGCTAAAAATAAATTTACAGATCTGATTCTGCGGTGTGTAATTTTTTGAGTACAGCCGTGTATTCGATATTAAAACCTACAAAACTTGAGGTGGTTTGATGACATTATTACCATTATAAATGAAATATTATTATAGTAAATGATGTTACCATTATAAATGAAATATTATTGTAATTAATGCCATAATGCGACTATTTTTAATTAGTTATACATATGCTATATTGATGATATGAAAGTGAAACGTTTTGGGGTTATATAAGTAGATGTAGAGAATATCTTAAAGTAGATTTCATTTCTATAATTTACTGAGTGGCGGCTATTATATATATATATATATATATATATATATATATACACAGGGTGTATCTAAATTGGTGTCAAATATTTCGGGGACGTGTTCTTAACATCAAAACAATTAAAAAAGTTAATAAGAACATGGGTCAGAAAACAATTCATTAAAGGATTTGTCCCTTCATTGACTGCTGATTGTTTGATGGCTTTTTGTTTGTTTGTATTTTGTTGAGCAAAGAAATCAGAAGAAAATGTATTCTGTGAGTGAACAGAACGAAATGATTTGCATAATTTAATTGATAATGTGCTTCTGGACGTCATCCAACGAATGTGTTTTAACACAATGCTGCTCCAGCTCATTTCAGTCTGATAGTTCGTAATTTTTTTAATGATCGATTTCCTCAAAGATGTATTGGTCGAAGGGGATTCATTGCATGGCCTGCTCGATCGCCTGATTTCGATCCAATGGATTTCTTCGTCTGGGGACATTAAAGTCCCTGGTTTATGCGACTCCTGTACTTAATGTTGATATTCTAAGAGTATATCCAAACTGGATTTCACGAAATACGAAACACTCCAGGAATTTTCAACAGAGTACGCCAGAGTATGTAACGCAGGTTTAGGGGACACATCGAAGCAGGAGGAAGCCAGTCCGAGCAATTTTTGTAACATTAAATTTTGTCTTGTAACTATGAAATAAATTATTTTGAGATCAATGTTCATATGAACTTTTTGTAATGTTTTGGTGTTACGAAGATGTCCCCTAAATATTTGACACCATTTAGATACAGCTTGTATATATATATATATATATATATATATATATATATATATATATAAGATAATAATATTATTAAAAATCAAATATTTTTATAGTTATTAATCAAGTGGGGTTGGGTCTTTTTCATATAATTTACTTATTGGCGGTGTGGTGTAGATATTTATAAGCGTCATTCTCTTCGGTATTCGCTCGAGAGATCGTAAAAATTACAGTTCCTAAGGAAAGACCAAAAGGTATTACTTACTGATAAAATAAGAGGCCTACAAAATTGTGTAGTCTCCCAGTCATTTCAGCAAGATCTCTTAGCAGGATAAAATGATTTTACTCTCTACATTTCAAGCTCTACATGCAGCAGCTATACCAAGATGCTATGTCTATTGTTCGAAAGCATAGCAAACCTGACATTTTTTAACTTTCACCTAGAATCCACAATGACCTGAAATAGCTATTGCTTTACTCCCACATGCAAACCCACTCATCGTCCTGACATTGTTACTTGCGTTTTCGCGTTGAAACTCAAAAACTGAAGGTGGATAAGTTCAAGAAAAAGTATTTGGCATAAAAAATCATTCAGAGGGAGTATGTTTCATTATAATGGAAGCAAATAACTTTGAAAATATCCGGTATTATTCATTGAAAATAAATCGGAAAATGTTTATTTGAACGTCTAATGAACTTACTTTGCAGCATTTGCTGCACAAGCCACTAGTTGTGTTATAATGCTATTGTAAGAATTGCAACCCGTGTATGATCGTATTGTTATTGCATTCCTAAACATCGGGAAACACATGCGTTCAAGTATAGCTTGATAAGCAAGGCTCTGTGCTAGTCTGGTCACACCGTAACGAGATGCACAGCCTGGACAATGTCAGCACTTCATTCGTAATCAGCTGTGCGTGTGGAAAGTTGGACTAGTTCCATAATACGATAGCTTATCGCCAGAGTCATGTCACACAATTAGTCCATGCTGGCGAGAACGAGGCACTACTTGTGTAATAATACAGTTTTCGAGGGAGTGTTGTTATTATTAATTTTCACTTTGAGAAACAGGGGTTAAGGGTATTTGAGAATAAGGTGCTTAGGAAAATATTTGGGACCAAGAGGGATGTAGTTACAGGAGAATGGAGAAAGTTACACAACGCAGAACTGCACGCATTGTATTCTTCACTTGACATAATTACTTACTTACAAATGGCTTTTAAGGAACCCGAAGGTTCATTGCCGCACTCACATCAGCCCGCCATCGGTCCCTATCCTGTGCAAGATTAATCCAGTCTCTATCATCATATCCCACTTCCCTCAAATCCATTTTAATATTATCCTCCCATCTACGTCTCGGCCTCCCCAAAGGTCTTTTTCCCTCAGGCCTCCCAACTAACACTCTATATGCATTTCTGGATTCGCCCATACGTGCTACATGCCCTGCCCATCTCAGATGTTTGAATTTAATGTTCCTAATTATGTTAGGTGAAGAATACAATGCGTGCAGTTCTGTGTTGTGTAACTTTCTCCATTCTCCTGTAACTTCATCCCTCTTAGCCACAAATATTTTCCTAAGGACCTTATTCTCAAATACCCTTAATCTTTGTTCCTCTCTCAAAGTGAGAGTCCAAATTTCGCAACCATATAGAACAACCTATAATATAACTGTTTTATAAATCCTAACTTTCAGATTTTTTGACAGCAGACTAGATGACAAAAGCTTCTCAATCGAATAATAACAGGCATTTCCTATATTTAATTAGGAACATTAAATCCAGACGTTTAATATGAGTTTTTATTTTAGTAGGTTATTTTACGACGCTTTATCAACATCTTAAGTTATTTAGCGTCTGAATGAGATGAAGGTGATAATGTCGGTGAAATGAGTCCGGGGTCCAGCACCGAAAGTGACCCAGCATTTGCTCATATTGGATTGAGGGGAAAAAACCTCAACCAGGTAACTTGCCCCGACCGGGAATCGAACCCGGGCCACCTGGTATCGCGGCCACACGCGCTAACTGTTACTCCATAGGTGTGGACCGTTTGAGATGGACAGAATTTATAGCACGTATGGGCAAATCCAGAAATGCATGTGGAGTGTTAGTTGGAAAGCCTGAGGGGAAAAAGACCTTTGTGGCGGCCGACACGTTAGATGGGAGGATAATATTGAAATGGATTTGGGGGAGGTGGGATATGATGATAGAGACTGGATTAATCTTGCTCAGGCTAGAGACCAATGACAGGCTTATGTGAGACCGGCAATGAACCATAAGTAAGTAAGTACGCTGTATCAACTATAGTCGCGACGCTGTTGTTCCCGGCGTGACTCCTCCTCTTTGCTTACGTCTTAGGAAGTGAAGGCTCTATAAAGTCTAGGTAGGTAGATCGTTCGCCACTTTTGTTCTTTCGTTGCCTAGCTACCATACGAGGGATCTATTTACCGCACCGTTAAACATTATCATGTCGTAGCTCCTATGATAATAAATCAAACGCACTGTAACCTTTTGATTACCCAACAAAATTAATTTTTCAGGAATTTGGCGTATGAAATCTAGAACAAATTTATAAACAAAAATTGCTGATTTACTTCCATAAAAACCGCAATAAATTTAAATATGATCCTCATGAATACCAGACGAGACAAAACTACAGTTTCTTTCTAAATACTCCCAAATGCCACACAACTGCTGGATTAAAACACAGCAGAAATTTTGGACCCAAAATATATAATACATTAATTAGAGCTTACCCTGAGCTAAGTACACTTAACACACATAGATTTAAGAAACAAATCAGATTAATTATTTAATTGTTTAAGCTAATTGAGTTAAAATTGTTACTCTAATATTCATGTACTTCTGTATTTTCTATTTCTATACAGACCCTGTTATTACATGCTGTATGTATTTTACCATTTATTAATGTGATTGTGCTCAATGAACTCTCGTAATTTTGTGATATATTTTGTATAACTGATCTGAACTGCGCCCGAGCACGAGCTTCTGCTCTTTCGGGCTGCAATGCCTAATGTAGCTCAAGTGTATAGTATTAATAAATATTATTATTATTATTATTATTAATTCAGCAAATAATTGAGCGGCAAATAACGTCTTCGTGTGCTTTCTGCGAACGCCAACGAAAGAGCCAAAATGGCGGGCGATTATATTAAGTATTTATCGAGCCTTAAGAAATGAATAATGTCTTCATCAGCGAATCAGAAGACGCACACGTTTAAATGTAGCCGACCTGCAACGCGATTGGCTACCGGAAATTAGGCCGACGGGACTAGGTTGTTTAGCGTCGTTGTAATTAATGATTGCGAAATGGTATCTAGCGAGATAAAGCCTTGATTCTCCATGTGATTACCTGACATTCGCCTTACAGTTGGAGAAAACCTCGGAAAACTCAGACCAGGTAATCAGTCCAGTCAGGGATTGAACCCACGCTAGAGCGGATGTGCGGATCTGTAGACAAATTCTTTACGCCCTGTGCCTAACATTAGACATCTACAGGAGGCAGGATTGCCCTGTCGGGAATCGAACTCCGCTGTGTAGAGTTTCGTGGTGACTTGAGTCAGATGGGATACAAAGACGCCACCGTCGAACTGCGTCGCAATAAACTACATCGATCGATCCTGCCGCCGCCACACGTGAGCTGCAACCCTCGCGTGGGGTGCCCCAGAAGAGGGTGTGCGGATTCTTAAGACAGGAAGTACGACGAATGCACGGAGTGGCTGCAGCATTTAGCTTCCCATCGACAAACACGCCGCTTTCTGCAGTCTGAGTGCACTATGTCCTTCCTCTTCCTTATCATCAGTTAGACGTCGGATTTTTATGCACAGATTTAGTTAAAATATGCAGTTAAAACCGAAGAAATATTCCCTTAAATATGCTACTGAAGAAACATATGCACTTAAGTATTAAGCTACACCAGTGATGTCAACTGATGCCCATAGGCGCAAGCGCGCGCTTTAGAGCCCAGGAGAGCCTGAGCCCTTTACAGCGGAAAGGAAAGAGACAGACGAAAGAGGTGGTATATGCCGCTTGGTCGAGCTATATTCAGGGATGGCCAGCACTGATTCAATAGATAAAGGGAAGAGAACTTATTAAAACTGTATCCATGGTAATTTTTAGATTTGTCTGAGAAGTATAAGTGCATTATAAGAATGTAAGTTTTAATTTTAATGTTCATTTTTCACAAGTTTGCTTTTTTTTTCAAAAGGAATATTTTCTCAACTTTTTTTTTTACAGAAAAGTGAAATTTTCAGATATGTTTGTTTAGTAGCTTTACAGGTACTAAAACAATGTTTTCGTAAATCTAATATACCGTAAATACGTATTACTGAAGATATTGTATTAAAATGTTTGAAAATATTCGCATGGAAAATGTTTGTAAGGAAATGAATTAACAAAGCAAATACTGTTACATCACAAACAAAAGGTATTTGCCTATGTGTTGGTAAAACGTCAGCTCTATAGCTTCAGCAGCTTTCGAGATAATTTAATATTCTGATAACAGAAAGTTGTGCACCAATATCACCTAAAAGCACAATGCAACAAGAGTTTCATTATGTAATATTAGTTACAGTTAAAACATATACCTAGACAACTTTGCATTGTACTATAATATTGTTTTGATTACTTTTATAAGGCTAAAGTTACCATCAATATCAATTTCAACTTATCATGTCATATTCAGTGTCTTTCTTTGGGATAACACTTTCTTTATGAATGACGTGTTTAATTCACTTAGTACAGTATAGTTGTAGTTATTATGGAATTTGTGTGAATATTCCTTCTTTACTCTTTATTATGTTATTAACGTTTAAAACACAACTGCAATATTAGGCTAAGAAATAGGTGTTGGTACTTTTGTTTTACAGACAATATAGAAAATAACAAACAGAAAGAAGCCATATAAAAATAACGACATAAAATTTCACGTATCGTTTGAAGTTTGTGCACCACTGTTTTCTTAATCCAACAGGCTGCTTATTCCTCCTAGCATACCTAGCTCTTAATGTCCGCGCACGACGTCAAGGTCAGAAAAATGCGCTTGCTTTGACATCACTGGGTTACACTAAGGACCGATTTCACCGACATGTTACTAATCCACAATTAACTAATCGTAATTTAACTTAAATACGGAACTTAAATCGTATTTAATTCGTTTGCATTTCACCAAACTAATACGCATTTACAATATAGTAATATACGTTACAAGAGCGGTATGTTGACGTTTTCATGATCGAGGAAAAGATTGAAAAAGCGAAACGTAGTTGAGCTTTTTTAATTTCCGAGAACATGAAAACAGACATACCGCTCGTGTATCGTACATTATTTTGTGCGAAGATCGTTTATTACATACCTGAAAGACGAATTTCTAATTAGTTGCACTGAAATCTCTATGTTGGTTTCTGTTTAATGACGGCAACTTCGGAAAACCAAAATATCTTTCTTCAACATTGTTGCTATAAAATGTTTTCTGTGTTTACTATTCTCCAGCAGGCCGTGATATACGTCTGTCTTTTTTTCCCCCCAGTCTATAAATGCGAACTTAAAACAAACGGTAAGGTTATGTAATGATTTATTTTTCATTTTAATATTTTAACAATATTATTTATATAACATATTGCAGTAATAACATCCGCATCTGGAATCTTGTTGATTTTTTCACGGCTTCCTTAATGTTACTTGTATCAGGAATGCAATAAGTTTCGTGGAGTAGTAGACTTTACTAAATTTTTGCAAATATTTAAAAACAACAATTAACATTGCAATTTAGGTGAAATTGCAGTGGTAAGTTTCCAATTTATAATTATTACTATGTTAAACGTCTCTAAAAATAATATGTTAAAAGCCTAAAGCAATAAAATGAATGTCGCGCTTAAGCGGTAAGAAGAGGGAAATTGTTGTGTGTGTTACGTTGGGAATACTGAATGTGGTATTTCACACTTACCGCGTATTGGTTCTGTGCGGAAAACAAGCAAATACGCACGATCTCGCACAAAATTAATTTAATTCCCAATTATGTCATCACGGCCTTCGGAATCACAGTAAAATCGTAATTCCGAAGGCCATGTGCCTTGTTAATGTAAGCAGTGACCTATACAGTCAGTTCATTTGTTATATTATGACAAAATGTCGTCATAAACAGAGGTAACCTCAAAATATATTAAAATCATCGAAAGCAAAAAGGCGGATGAGTAGAATTTAGAAAAAAAAGAAGAAAGTTTGGAAATAAGTAGAAAGCGATTTCAATGCAAAGAAAACCTCATCCCAATGTCTTCAGCAATATTGAAGACAAAACGGGATAATATGAAAGTAGATAAGTTACAAGGAAATATCATGCAAGAAGCAAAATGGTAATGCATGGGTTTGCGCTACTCAAATGTTATATTAGGCGTACATGATAAAATAATGTGTCATTAATATTACTTTAGTTGCCGTATTTTAAGCAATCGAAGATTGAATAAACGTTTCTTCAATAAATAATATTTAAATAATATTATGAAGTACTTAACTATTTTTTCTCAATGATAGCTTACCTAACAAGGGTTTCTATTAAAGAAGAAATTGAATTAAATATAAATATTCATTTAGAATTGATTAGGAGGCCGATTATTAAACCCTGGTCGGGACGGCTATCAAATATCATATCATATATTGTAAATTCTAAATCACCTTCTATTCTATTCAAAATCCATTTGTCTATGCGGATGACGTGAATATGGTACGAGAAAATACACAAACGATTAGGGAAAACACGGAAATTTTACTTGAAGCAAGTCAAGCGATCGGTTTGGAAGTAAATCCCGAAAAGACAAAGTATATGATTATGTCTCGTGACCAGAATATTGTACGAAATGGAAATATAAAAATTGGAGATTTATCCTTCGAAGAGGTGGAAAAATTCAAATATCTTGGAGCAACAGTAACAAATATAAATGACACTCGGGAGGAAATTGAACGCAGAATAAATATGGGAAATGCCTGTTATTATTCGGTTGAGAAGCTTTTATCATCCAGTCTGCTGTCAAAAAATCTGAAAGTTAGAATTTATAAAACAGTTATATTACCGGTTCTTCTTTATGGTTGTGAAACTTGGACTCTCACTCTGAGAGAGTAACATAGGTTAAGGGTGTTTGAGAATAAGGTGCTTAGGAAAGTATTTGGGGCTAAGCGGGATGAAGTTACAGGAGAATGGAGAAAGTTACACAACGCAGAACTGCACGCATTGTATTCTTCACCTGACATAATTAGGAACTTAAAATCCAGACGTTTGAGATGGACAGGGCATGTAGCACGTATGGGCGAATCCAGAAATGCATATAGAGTGTTAGTTGGGAGGCCTGAGGGAAAAAGACCTTTAGGGAGGCCGAGACGTAGATGGGAGGATATTAAAATGGATTTAAGAGAGGTGGGGTATGATGATAGAGACTGGATTAATCTTGCACAGGATAGGGACCGATGGCGGGCTTATGTGAGGGCGGCAATGAACCTTCGGGTTCCTTAAAAGCCATTTGTAGGTAAGTAAGTAAGTATTCTATTCAAAATATACAATGCTTATGTCTTGCTTAGCCTAAACCGTATTTGCAAATCTTTTTCGTCCTTTGTATTAAAATAATCTTTTCTTTCGGAAATTACCCTCCCCCATTTTGGTAAGAAATCATTTTCAAATAACATAGAAGTTTACTAATAAAAAAATTATTGAAACTGGTAACATTGCTGTTTACCGCTAACAGTAACTAAAATAATATATTACAGTACAAGTACGGGGAGGATTCAGTTGCAAAGTGAGTATTTCGTTCGTGCCCCAATCGTACGAATTTTGAAATTGCCATTTCCGCAAGTGTGTTACACGCTATTTTTGTCTACGAAAGTGAGATGATTAAACAAAACAGGGAAAAATTTATACAGGTCAAAGTCCACACCTGTAGAGTAACGATCAACGCGTCTGGCCGCGAAACCAGGTGGCCCGGGTTCGAATCCCGGTCGGGGCAAGTTATCTGGTTGAGCTTTTTTCCGGGGTTTTCCCTCAACCCAATACGAGCAAATGCTGGGTAACTTTCGGTGCTGGACCCCGGACTCATTTCACCGGCATTATCACCTTCATTTCATTCAGACGCTAAATAACCTAGATGTTGATACAGCGTCGTAAAATAACCCAATAAAAAATATACAGGTCAAAATGACAATATTCATATTTTATCTCTCAACTCGTATATTGTAAGACAGGTATCCAGAAGGCGGTGATCTCGTGGCAACAATAGTGTACTATTGATGTAAACAACAGTTCTCATTTTTCATTTAGGAAATGTAATTCTGTAGTCTGTTTCAATATAGTTTACGTCAAAGTAATGGATGACTATAATACTTTTACTACGTCATAATACTTTTGACCAAAAAAAAGTACTGATCGACGTGTTTCAATCAATCATGGCTGCTTATCCTACAGTTTTTATCACCTCCCTAGTATTTTTTTATCATCTTCCTAGCATTTGTTTATTTTATCACCTCCCTGGCATTTGTTTCTTTGCTTGCCGACATCGTATTTTCAATAATCCTTTAAAATGGTTGATGTTCATTTCTTCATCCTTAATTAAAACTTTTCTATCATTTATCTTGTTTATATTATTTAGGTTATGTTGTAGCTTCTGCTGTATGAGATTATGGATAGTCACGTATCAGAGATTGTATATTGATAAATTGAAGTGAATGCAACTGTTTTAATAAAAATGAAACTGAATCAACAAAGCCTTCTTGACTTTTAATCGTCCATAGAGTTCAATGAAGATTGTATAGTTGGCACAACTGGTAACAAGAGAATAGCTGATCATAACACACTACTGTCATCTAGCGGAATATTTGTAACGATGGGATGGTACAATAATACATTGTTAAAACAGTTTAGTAAGTCAATATTTTATTGCATTAGAGTATTTTATTTCTTCTAATCTTTATATACTTTTTTCTAACCGCGTAATATTAAATTAAATCCCACTCTAATTTTGATTTTCTCTAGATAAATCCAAACTCCTACATAGTGAGATTACTGTAAGTAAAAATGAAACCAACGGAAGTGCAATTACGAGTAACATTGATACCGACCAACAATAAGTCTTTAGTCACTGTAGAAAATTTTTATTGCACTTTTATTATTAATAAAGTGTTAATGTTATAAAAGTGTTCTTGTATAGATGCATTTATTAGGAAGCGTGAAGAAAATGGGTGAGAACACACACTCAATGCAGGAATCCTTACTTTCAGTGCCAGTTTTTTTTTTTTTGCCGGAAATGCTGTCTTCCCACACGTTAGTAGAAAAAATAATTTTGTTATTTTTGTATTCCGATTAATTTCCTAATTCTTACAAAATATACTTCAAACATTTTCCTCTAAAATGAGCAGAGGAGAAAGTATTTCAAAAGAAAAGTTTTCCCTTGTTAAGTCCCTCTGTCAGTAGTTTGATTTTCCAGCGTAGAGCTGGGGACGGAGCGAGTAGAACCACACTCTACTATATACAGTCACGAAGCTCAATATGTAGTAAAAATGCAAACATGGGTAGTTGCCCACCACTAGGATCGCTACTATCACCTCATCATCGCAGATCTCTCTCCTAGCAGACAACAAAATATGTTACACTTTCGTTGTCGTGTTCTTTTTGAAAAATTAACACCTTCCTTCCATTATTGAAATATTAAATGCATAAAGTTAATTTATTATTTTAATGAAGTATATTAAATTCCACCATAAACTCGAAGATACCTGCAAGAAATAAGTAATATAATTTTTGTTTGTGCAAAACGAACTGAAATTTACTATAATGGCTTCACTCATTCAAGATTATAGCGATAATTAACTATGAAACCAATAAATATTAATTTGCATTTCCCTTTACAACAATAATAATGGAAATATGAATTAATGGAGTAACTTACGTGTACCGGTACTTGTAGTGTAGGCTTACGTAGTTAACAAAGTGGGATGAGGTTAAGCAATAATAATCACACCAGAATTGGAAATAAAATGGGATCAATAAATTTTATTGTAACAGACTTTTTCTACGTCCCTAGTAAAGCAACAAATAAAAATAACAACAAAATTAGCAGCTATAATTAAAAACATATCCTTTGAAAAAAATAGGCCGGCCTAAGCAATAATAATCCCACCAGAATTGAAAATAAAACGTGATCAATAAATTTCAGTAAAACAAACTTAATTTTTCTACGTCTTTAGTAAAATAACACATAAAAATAATAACAAAATTAATAGCTACAATTAAAAATATATCCTCTGAAAAAAAGTAGACCTAACCTTTATTTCTCTGGAAATTTAGCAGCCTAAGTGACACAGTTTTAACCGGTATCTAATGTCCTTTCGGTTAGACTGAAACATTTCATTGTGAAATTTAAGGATATAATGTATTCTAACAGTCACAAAGAACTTCAAAATTAAGAGTTTTGTTTCTGCACAGCATTCCTGTGGAAACCCAGGAACCTTTCTGAATCTTTCGGAAATCGGAAAAAGGATAACTCTGGCCTCTTTCTCTTACTGTTGCTACAATTTATAGCACTACAAACGTCTCCTCCTTGTCCCATATTATTATTCCAATTATTGTATTTTAGCCATTAACATTTTCATTACAACCAATAACGAACATTTCACAAGCATCAATGTGAAATACGCAACGAGCTAGCACTCGATAGAAATAGGACACAGTCCAAAGTCGACCATGGACAGTCTATTGTTTCTAGTTGCTAACCGCTTGGAGCGCTTTATCACGAGATTTGCAAAAAAACACCTCAAGCTTCGCGACTGTATGTAGTAGGCTGTGGTAGAACTGTTGAGTTACTCGGTTCTATCGGTTTATGTGCTTGGCAGCGGAGCACCGCAGTTACTCCGTTAACCGTAGTCGTTACCGGTCAGTTCAAACACAGTTCACGTGTTTTACTTAATTCTAGCAGACAACAACGTAGATACTGTTATATTTAAATATTTTCTGCTGCAGGACAAATTATTTCCTTATCCCCAAGGCGGGCTGAAAGGCCTCTAGTATTGAAGAGTTCATCGTATTATATGACCTGTCAAGTGGGCCTAATGAACATTGACAGTCTGAACATATTACTATACATAATAGTAGTAGTAGTAGTAATAATAATAATAATAATAATAATAATAATAATAATAATAATAATAATAATAGTAATAATAATAATAATAATAATAATAATAATAATAATAATAATAATATGAACCTCCGGGTTCCTTAAAAACCATAATTATTGTTATTATTATTATTACTATTATTATTATCATCATATTAGAGTGTCTCATTAATATTAAAATGTGTTAAAAAAAGGAAGTGCATTTTATTTTGTGCGAGATCGTGCGTATTTGCTTGTTTTCCGCACAGAACCAATACGCGGTAAGTGTGAAATACCACATTCAGTATTCCCAACGTAACACACATAACAATTTCCCTCTTCTTACCGCTTAAGCGCGACATTCATTTTACTGCTTTAGGCTTTTAACATATTATTTTTAGAGACGTTTAACATAGTAATAATTATAAATTGGAAACTTACCACTGCAATTTCACCTAAATTGCAATGTTAATTATTGTTTTTAAATATTTGCAAAAATTAAGTAAAGTCTACTACTCCACGAAACTTATTGCATTCCTGATACAAGTAACATTAAGGAAGCCGTGAAAAAACAACAAGATTCCAGATGCCGATGTTATTACAGCAATATGTTATATAAATAATATTGTTAAAATATTAAAATGGAAAATAAATCATTACATAACCTTACCGTTTGTTTTAAGTTCGCACTTATAGACTGGGGGAGGGGGGGGGGAAAGACAGACGTATATCACGGCCTTCTGTAGTATAGTAAACACAGAAAACATTTTAAAGCAACAATGTTGAAGAAAGATATTTTGGTGTTCCGAAGTTGCCGTCATTAAACAGAAACCAACATGGAGATTTCATTGCAACTAATTAGAAATTCGTCTTTCAGGTATGTAATAAACGATCTTCGCCCAAAATAATGTACGATACACGAGCGGTATGATTGTTTTCATGTTCTCGGAAATTAAAAAAGCTCAACTACGTTTCGCTTTTTCAATCTTTTCCTCAAACATGAAAACGTCAACATACCGCTCTTGTAACGTATATTAAGTTACTATTCTGCTGCAGGACAAATTATTTCCCTATCCCCAAGGCGGGCTGAAAGGCCTCTAGTATTGAAGAGGAGTTCATCCTATTATATGACCTGTCAAGTGGGCCTAATGAACACTGACAGTCTGAACATATTACTGTAAATAATAATAATAATAATAATAATAATAATAATAGTAATAATAATAATAATAATAATAATAATAATAATATGAACCTCCGGGTTCCTTAAAAACCATAAGTATTATTATTATTATTATTATTATTATTATTATTATTATTATTATTATTATTATTATTATTATTATTATTATCATCATCATCATCATCATCATCATATTAGAGTGTTTGATTAACATTAAAACGTGTTAAAAAAAGGAAGTGTATTTTATTTTTCTTCTATTTGTGTTTATTGGATTTGTGTTACCTCATCAGTCATAATTTTATTTGTATTTATTTCTATGAATTATGTTACCTAATTACTTTAATTTATCAATAATATTACTCTTCACCAAAGAGAACATGGTTGTATTGAAAGCTAGCAATGTTATAAAATAAATAAACATTATGTTCTTCAGTTTAAGATTCCACGTTTTATTGATTATTTTATCCACTTTCTGTAATAGTTAATAATTCTGCAGCGTTTCATGGATCCCGTTTCTTTCTATCTTATTTTTTAATTAGCTGCAGCGTTTAACGTTTACCTCGCATGTTAATTTATTAGCTGTTAGTATTATAAATTATTTTATTAATTTTATTTCGTCTGTCATATATAACAACACTGAAAGTTAAATAGGCCTTTCATACAAAATAACTCCGAAATAGTTGTAATCACGCAAATAAAATTTGCAACCGCCATTTTGCAATGAAGAGAAGCACTTTTTTTCTCGTCAGTTGGCAAAGCGAAAGCGCTTTACTACAACGCTTTTAAAACACGCTTGGTTTCACTTCCAAAGTACGTTCCAAAATCGACTCAACCTATCTAAATTTTTAATCTGCCGCCATAAATTTGTACTCGGTTCAACCGAGTAATGACGTCACAGTAACTGCTCCGAACCGAACCGCTGCGTCCCCAGCTCTAGTACCGCGGTACGAACTCCGTATACAGTTTAAAGGGATCAGCTAGGTGCTGAAACCTGCTCGTGAGAGGACTGAAAAACAAACGGAAATAATGGCACGTAGGATGCGGCTCACGTAAAATACACCGCAATGTCAGGGTATGACGTCAGGTTCGTGTTGACGTAATTGGTATTGTAGTAGGTGTTTAAATGTTTGTGAAGTGTTCATAATCAGAGTGTGACCTGCTGTTGTAAACAAACTGAAATGGAATGAGTCAATCGCCTTCACGCAGCTGTATTACAAGTGTTGGATTCACCTTTTCCCCCCGGGAGGGGGGGAGGTGGAACCGACAGCAAAATAAACAATAATTCATATCTTACGTAACAGCAGCGGAGGCAGTCTATGTGAAACGGAACGTTTAAAAATGTGGATGGTATTTTTTTTGTGAAAAATGAGTAAATTTTCAAAAAACAATTTTTTTCCTTAAAATACTCTGTGATATATGTAGAATACATTGTATAATATTTTGTGGGTATCTGTGCCCTTATCGGTTGTTGAGACGCCATTTTTAAACTTCCTGCTCTCTGGATTTTTAAATCACACCGCACTTTGTTGTTTCCGGAACTTCATTTTTTTTTTTCAAAACCAAATTTTTCTTTAAAATACTCTGTGATGTGTGTGGAATACATTGTATAATATTTTGTGGGTATTTGTGCCCTTATCGGTTGTTGAGACGCCATTTTTAAACTTCCTGCTCTCTGGATTTTTAAATCACACCGCACTTTGTTGTTTCCGGAACTTCATTTTTTTTTTTCAAAACCAAATTTTTCTTTAAAATACTCTGTGATGTGTGTAGAATACATTGTATAATATTTTGTGGGTATTTGTGCCCTTATCGGTTGTTGAGACGCCATTTTTAAACTTCCTGCACTCTGGATTTTTAAATCACACCGCACTTTGTTGTTTGCGGAACTTCATTTTTTTTTTTTCAAAACCAAATTTTTCTTTAAAATACTCTGTGATGTGTGTAGAATACATTGTATAATATTTTGTGGGTATTTGTGCCCTTATCGGTTGTTGAGACGCCATTTTTAAACTTCCTGCACTCTGGATTTTTAAATCACACCGCACTTTGTTGTTTGCGGAACTTCATTTTTTTTTTTTTCAAAACCAAATTTTTCTTTAAAATACTCTGTGATGTGTGTGGAATACATTGTATAATATTTTGTGAGTATCTGTGCCCTTATTGGATGTTGAGACGCCATTTTTAAAGTTCCTGCGCTCTGGATTATTAAATCACACCCCCTTTGATTGCTGTTTCTGGAGCTTTATTTTTTTTTTGCTACATAGCCAGATAAAAGTCGATATAATTTTTAACTATTAAAGATATATGAATGAAATTTAGAATACACATTCTCTAGACTACTGGGAAACTTTTCTCTGTAACGGAATTTCCCTAATTGATTTCATTTTAAAAATAAGTCTCTCTGTTGCAAGAAAGGAAATAAAAAAAAATGTTATTAAATTTTAATTGTTTATTTTACAAATGTAGGAACTACAGAGGTGTGAAAATTATTAGAATAATCTTAATTTTAAAGGTTTTTTAATAGTTCCTTCACAAATATTAATTGAATTTATGAATATTGGTATATATTACTGTACTGATGTAGGATATATTTACTACTAACAATGCCGGAAAGCATTGTTGTACATTGGTATTTTTCTTATTTTACAATTGTTATGGGAATTCAGAAATTATTATATTATGTTGGCGGAATTGGAAACATAAAAAATTTTATGCACAAAACAGATGTATACGTTCATTTGAACCTTCACAACAATGTAAACGCAAAGAACAATTTGTTTAAAGCATTTCTTAATCAATTTTTTATGTTTCCAATTCCACCAACATAATATAATAATTTCTGAATTCCCATAACAATTGTAAAATAAGAAAAATACCAATGTACAACAATGCTTTCCGGCGTTGTTAGTAGTAAATATATCCTACATCATTATAGTAATATTATATACTAATATTCATCAATTAAATGAATAGTTGTGAAGGAACTATTAAAAAACCTTTAAAATTAAGATTATTCTAATAATTTTCACACCTCTGTAATATCAAAATTATGTTACAGACAGTTTGTAGAGCGTGCTTTTACAAATAAATTGTAACATTGTGTTTGAATTTATCTTTAAAAATGGCTTAGATATATCGAGTTTAGTAAAATCCTGCATTGGGTACATTTTTTTTTTTTTCAAATCTGGCTCCCAAATAATTTATTCAAAATATTTATATTTTGTTGAGTTGCTATAGCCATTAGCTCTCTACATACAAAAAATTAATATTTTACACCAAATAGGAAAAAAGTTTTAACAATTACCATCCTCTCCCCTTAAAGAAATAGAGCTTTTATATTCGTTTATACTAGACCAGAGTTTCTCAAACTTTTTTGAAGTGGGGACACTTTTTAAAGTCAGAACAGTTCTGCGGACCACCTTACTCTTGTTCCCTTCGAAAGAAAATTTATAATTTTTGTAGCATATTTTATTACTGTATACTTATATTTTAAAATAGAATTAATTGAATAAAATTAATTAAATTAAATTAATTTTATATTAGTATGAATTTCCTAAATAAGTAGAGAAAGAAGCGAAAGAAATAGTACTGAAAAAATTCTGACTAAGTTAATGTTAATAGAAGAAAATTCATTTTTGTTTCTTTAATAATTCAAAGTACTCGTATTAGAATTTGGATAATCTGTAACTAATTACTGTAACTAAAGAAATTAATAAATATTGGTACACGCATTAATGAGATGGATGAGCCTTCCGATTATTGCACAGTTGTTCTATGTTTGGACGTATGCTGGTAAGCTTAAGTCGTAAATCGTCACATACATAAGTCGATTTCAGTACTTTGTTTTTATTAGAGTTAGTGATGAAAACCCTTTCTCACACAGATAATAATAATAATAATAATAATAATAATAATAATAATAATAATAATAATAATAATAAATGTTTTATTTTCGTTGGCAGAGTTAAGCCATAAGGCCTTCTCTTCCACTCAACCTGCCTTAATCAATACAATACATAAATTTAAATTACAAATATTTACACTACACTTAAAAGGTTCTCCAGCAATATTCTTCACTACACATTTATTTAAATTTAGATAAATCTATAAGGTAAAATAGTAACTTAATTTATGAGCTAATTTAATTCAATGAATTATAATTAATTTAATATTTGAGATAGCTAGTAAAATGATGAAAATTTAATTTAATATAACCTTACTAGGACTATGTTACAGGGAGAATACATATATTTCTATTTCTATAATGAGAATATTAATGTAATTGCCATTAGAGGTTTTGTAAATCTATTTAGATACGTAGAAGCAAACTGAATTATAATCTCTAAATCACCATTGTACAGTTCACTATATTCTCTTTTCACTTGTGATGACGTCCAGAAATTAACCATACCTTCAGCTGCGAACTTCATTTTAAGTCCGGTGTCATTCGAGAGTTCAGTTAACTGTTCTATTTCACTCAATGAAAGTTTGTTAGTTTCAATATCGCAATGAAAGTGATCACGAACCCATGAAAATGCGTCATATTTACTTGAAAATAAGTTTCAAATTGTGGCTTCAGAGTTGTATTATTGTTGTACGACGTACAGTACGTGACCATTTCAATGTGCAAACTGGGTGTCGGCAAAACTATTAAGAAAGTCATAAATACAGACGTGAACAAATTATTAGCAAAATTGAAGATTTTTATTAGGCCTACATATTTTTACAAAATATGATTCTTCAGCTTAGACTACAGTTGACATTTTTGCGTATTTCGAAATTATTAGCAAAATTGAAGATTTGTATTGTGTATTTTTTTTTACAAAATTTGACTCTTCAATTTGGACTACATTTGATATTTTTGCATATTTACAAATTATTAGCAAGACTGAAGATTTTTATTATATATTTTTACAAAATTTGACTCTTCAATTTGGAATACAGTTCGCATTTTGGATATTTCCAAATTATTAGCAAAACTGAAGATTTTTAATTTATATTTTTACAAAATTTGGCTCTTCAATTTAAACTGCAGTTGACACTTTTGCATATTTACAAATTATTAGCAAAATATGAAGATTTTTATTATATATGTTTACAAAATTTCGCTATACTGGAGAATTAGCACGGTCACTTTGAACCGTGCCGTTACGTTTACCACCAAATTTAAGTAAATACACAATGTCACCAACATAAGAACATGACGTTGGTGTGTGGCGTAGTTGGCGGGAGAAATTTTTTCTCTCTCTGTCTACCTCCTTCGTTCTGAACATTATTGAGAGATAGCACCACTGTTAGCGACAATGTGTATTTGCGTAAATATTGCGAGTAAATTATGACGAGTGCCTTAGAGGAGAGGCTCGGGACAGAAACAGTTTTGCTGTAGCGGATGCGCGGACCTCTCATGCAGTGGGAGCGTGATCCTTACTTGAATTTATTTTTGCGTGTACTTGCAGATTAAATGATTGAGATCCCTTCTTGCTCCGGTTACAGGCCTTGCATTTACGAAGTTATGTTATGTTAGGTTAGCTTAGATTAGCTTAGCTTAGGTTAGGTTAGCTTAGGTTAGGTTAGATTAGCTTTGGTTAGGTTAGATTAGCTTTGGTTAGGTTAGATTAGTTTTGGTTAGGTTAGCTTAGCTTTGGTTAGGTTAGATTAGCTTTGGTTAGGTTAGGTTAGGTTAGCTTTGGTTAGGTTAGGTTAGCTTTGGTTAGGTTATCTTGATTTGATTCGTCCATGTAGTAGTTAAAATTATATAATATGACAGTTTTTGATTCGTAATATTGTTAAAAAATAATAGGCCTATAATGAAAGCGGTGAATAATTTCATGGTCCTTAAATTTTTTTTCGTAAAAGGCTAGGTATTTTTCTATAGGCCAGAAATAAAACAGCAACGCCGTCATAATTACGTACTTTACGCTTTGGCGAACATTAACCGGAAATTTACTTTCCGTCATTTTAATTGTATTCCGTGAAACACATCTTTTTTCCTGTTAATTTCCTTGTGATAACCTAGTTTATTATCTTATTACATCTTCATTTTCTTTTAATGCATTCAAAAAACCGCCGTTGTACTACATAAAACCTTGAACTTGACTAATGGAGTGAATTATTTAAGAATATAGTCGCGAATTTGACTACCACCATTTCGATTATATTTTGTTTGATACGGCTCGGTACGGCCCGGTGACTAGTGGCCAGCGAGTAGAGTCGACTATCGATATTGGTCTGCCGTGCGTATTATCCAGTTGTTCCCAAAATTTGACTCTTCGATTTAAACTACAGTCGACATTTTTGCACATTTCTATCAATTGTAATGATAGAAATATGCAAAATTGTCAACTGTAGTCTAAATTGAAAAGTCAAATTTTGTAAACAGAATTATCATAAAAATCGTCAATTTTGTTAATAATTTGTCCACGTCTGTAGATGAAAAGGTTCGGTACTTTGGTCCTCTGTTATGAATTCGGGTGGTCCCTGGCTGGTTACAGCCGCCAGATAAGCTATAGTGTGATGCGCAATTCGTTTGAATTTTATTTTTTCTTCTGTCTTTTTTGAAGGACGACAAGGACAGACTTCGAGGACCACAGGTGGTCCGCGGACCATAGTTTGAGAAACGCTGTACTAGACCATTCGATAAGTAATGGCAACAGAGCTGTAAATCAGTGCTCTTAGCGGTGACCACTGAAATCTTGTACTACTTAAAATAGAGCAGCGATTGTTTCATAAATTTGCAATATTGAAAGTCTCGAAGTAGCCATATTTTGTAAATATAGTGGCTGTTTCTGATTTGTAGTAAACAATTCGGCCCTAAAGATACGAAAAAAGGTGTTTCATAAAAATTCAAGTTGCTAGAGAAAAACATGCAACTCAGTGCTTTAGGGCATTACAAGAAGCCTGTGGGAGTGAAGTCCTACCATACTGAACTATTGCAAGTTGGATGAAAGCGAGGCAAACACTTTTTGGGCTTAGGGTCTATATTATCAATTCCTCACTGGTTTTATATAACAAAAGTCGAATAGAAAATATATTTTGTCCTATTTTTAAGTAAGTGACATAATTCTTTTTTTAATTTTTACACAAATAACTTTCTGATATTTAAAGTAAATTCAAGGACAAGTGTTGTATTTCATGGAAGAGTATATGTATGTATTTATTTACACTGCAAGTGGGCAAGCACCCGGTGGCAGTGGTATAAACAATATTAACAATACACAGTTAAAATGATAAGCTATACACAATAAAATTTACAATACATAATACAATTTACAACACATATACAATTTTATACACAATACAATAAGAATACACAATACAATTTAACACAATAATAAAAAAACATAAAATAAAACACCTAATTTTACAACACAACCTACATATGTGCAGGTTTTTCTTATGAACAAAATTCGACCTTTACTAGAGGAATAATATAAAGAAATATAATTACAAAACAAACAAAGAGAAATACAAATAAAATAATACAAGCAATATAAAAAGAAGATACAGTAGTATTAACAAAATTTGAGACCGAATGAGCAGCGCTCGTGCTCGGTCGCAGTTCAGATATAATATTAAAATAAAAAATAATAATATAAATAAATAAGTAAAATAAAATACTTACTTACTTACAAATGGCTTTTAAGGAACCCGAAGGTTCATTGCCGCCCTCACATAAGCCCGCCATCGGTCCCTATCCTGTGCAAGATTAAGCCAGTCTCTATCATCATTCCCCACCTCCCTCAAATCCATTTTAATATTATCCTCCCATCTACGTCTCGGCCTCCCTAAAGGTCTTTTTCCCTCCGGTCTCCCAACTAACACTCTATATGCATTTCTGGATTCCCCCATACGTGCTACATGCCCTGCCCATCTCAAACGTCTGGATTTCAAGTTCCTAATTATGTCAGGTGAAGAATACAATGAGTGCAGTTCTGTGTAAGTAAAATAAAATAGGAACTAAAATATAATTACAGCGGCAATGGAATTATATAATATAATATTAACACTAGAGAAGAATAATATCGCACGTGAAAAGTAGGACTAATATATATTTCAAAATTATAGAATACAAATATAATATAGGTTGATTAATTCATACACATAGGCTATAAATTTATTTATTTAACACGTTTCTAATTTTCTTGTTATATGTTAGTGGGTTACATGTTAGAAGTTCTGGGTGTAATTTAGTTAAAGCATTGTACAACCGAGGGCCAAAATTTAGGAGAAAAAACTCTGTCCCTAATACAGAAATATCCAATATCAGCGATGCTGAAATGTAATCAGGTCTACTTCCGTCGAAAACTGAAGTTTTTGCAGCATTCAAATATCCTGCATGCGTCCGATCGATGCCGTGCATCTCATTGCGAAGTGACGTTCGCATCGGAGCCGTTGCTTGGCAACTGGATGGCCCTCGGTTACGCGTAACCTCCAGCGTTTTTCAACTTTCAACTATTGAACTGTTTAAAGCAGGCATGCCGGTCAGAAATGTTACTTCCTATAGGAAGCCCGCAAACTGAAAGCACCGTTTTGTCCCTCCTGGTAAAAAACCTCAGCTGTCATCCGATATTTTTACATCAAAAACACCGGTTTCGTTCCCTTGTTTTGTGGATGTGTCCTTGTAAGTTATAAATAACAAAATGAAAATTGGTAGGCGAACTGTTCTTGTTGACCCGGGTTCATATCCGCGCTGTTCCTAGTACTGTTCTCTCGGACAGAAATTGTTCACCCCCTCTGTTTTCCATGCCTCGATGTGATCCACGGACACTGACTCGTAAGACTCAGAGAGGAAGAGGTTCAAGGATAAAGAGAGTAAAGAAAGGAATGATTTGCTTGGGTAGAGGTTTGTGGTACCGGTACGCATTTTTCTGTCGGAAAAAATCACAGAAAAATGACCTTAAATTTCTGAAAACATGACATTAAAATTTAAAAAAAGACGAAGATTTGACAATACTTACTTACTTACTTACTGGCTTTGAAGGAACCCGGAGGTTCATTGCTGCCCTCACATAAGCCTGCCATCGGTCCCTATCCTGAGCAACATTAATCCAGTTCCTAACATCATATCTCACCTCCCTCAAATCCATTTCAATATTATCTTCCCATCTACGTCTCGGCTTCCCCATAGGTCTTTTTCCCTCCGGCCTCCCAACTAACACTCTATAATTGTTTGGGGTGGAAGTACAAAAATTAATCTTAGTCCGTTAAATTTACTACAAAAACGAATAATCAAAATTTGTTTGAAGAAACGTTTCGATTATCCAACTAAATTAATTTATTCTGAATTTAATGTATTTAATATTGGACAAATTTATAAGTATACGCTGTTAAAATTTTATCATAAAAATCGTAATAAGTTTGTATTACAGACACATAATTATGACACAAGACGAAATATTAATTCAACATTAGTAGAACCTAAATGTCTCACATCTGCTGGTCTAAAGCATAGCATAAATTTTGGCCCTCGGTTGTACAATGCTTTAACTAAATTACACCCAGAACTTCTAACATGTAACCCACTAACATATAACAAGAAAATTAGAAACGTGTTAATATCTTCAATTTGATTAAATAAATTTATAGCCTATGTGTATGAATTAATCAACCTATATTATATTTGTATTCTATAATTTTGAAATATATATTAGTTCTACTTTTCACGTGCGATATTATTCTTCTCTAGTGTTAATATTATATTATATAATTCCATTGCCGCTGTAATTATATTTTAGTTCCTATTTTATTTTACTTATTTATTATTATTATTATTATTATTATTATTATTATTATTATTATTATTATTATTATTATTATTATTATTATATTAAATCTGAACTGCGACCGAGCACGAACGCTGCTCATTCGGTCTCAAATTTTGTTAATACTACTGTATCTTATTTTTATATTGTTTGTATTATTTTATTTCTATTTCTCTTGTTTGTTTTGTAATTATATTCTTTATTCTGTATATTTAAATTTAAATTAAATGAATGAATAAATAAATAAATAAATAAATAAATATGCATTTCTGGATTCGCCCATACGTGCTACATGCCCTGCCCATCTCAAACGTCTGGATTTAATGTTCCTAATTATGTCAGGTGAAGAATACAATGCGTGCAGTTCTGTGTTGTGTAACTTTCTCCATTCTCCTGTAACTTCAACCCTCTTAGCCCCAAATATTTTCCTAAGAACCTTATTCCCTTATTCTCAAACACCCTTAACCTATGTTCCTCTCTCAAAGTGAGAGTCCAAGTTTCACAACCATACAGAACAACCGGTAATATAACTGTTTTATAAATTCTAACTTTCAGATTTTTTGACAGCAGACTGGATGATCAAATCTTCTCAACCGAATAATAACAGGCATTTCCCATATTTATTCTGCATTTAATTTCCTCCCGAGTATCATTTATATTTGTTACTGTTGCTCCCAGGTATTTGAATTTTTCCACCTCTTCAAAGGATAAATTTCCAATTCTTATATATCCATTTCGTACAATATTCCGGTCACGAGACATAATCATATAACTTACTTTGTCTTTTCGGGATTTACTTCCAAACCTATCTCTTTACTTGAGATTTAATAATAATAATAATAATAATAATAATAATAATAATAATAATAATAATAATAAAAAGGTAAAGGTATCCCCGTCACACTCCATGAAGGCACTTGGGGGGCATGGAGGTAGAGCCCCATGCTTTCCATGACCTCGGGACTAGAATGAGGTGGTGTGGTCGGCACCACGCTCTGATCGCCTTTTACCCCCGGTACTCAATTTTATAGGGAGGCTGAGTGAACCTCGGGTCCGTTCTGAAAGTTTGGCAACGAGAAAAATCCCGTTACCACTCGGGATCGAACCCCGGACTTTCCAGTCAGTAGCCATCTGCTCTACGAACTGAGCTACCAGGCTGCCAATAATAATAATAATAATAATAATAATAATAATAATAATAATAATAATAATAATAATAATAATAATAATAATAATAATAATAATAATGTAGTTTATACAGGGTGTAACAACTTTAATGTTTAGAATTTCTGGAACATGTTCCCTGACACGTTCTACGTCGATTAAACCTAACATACCTATATTCAAAGTTCTATAGGGTTGGAGTATTTGTACCCCAAAGTTAAATTTTTGAGTTTAATTTTATCGCTGAATACTGAAAGAAGTAAAACCAGTTTCCGAAAGTGGCATGTCTATGTCATTATTTTTATTATTACCATATTACATTATAATATCAACTACTTGTGAGTATGAAAGAAGCAGTGCAAAGTTGAAAAAAAAGTCCTTAAGATTCCAAGCACTGTACTTCTTGAAATTTGCCAATAGGCACGTGAAAATACCTGTGCACTAGGAATCCTACGATTTGGGAACCGTGCTTGATATGCCAAAACAGCTGCTGTTGCATTGCCATCACACAGTCCATACACATGAACTATGTCGGCGTATTCCTGATGTGTGTACACAAAAGGCATGTTTTAATGGTCAAAACTCAATAAAAAGACTAGTCACAATACGGTTTATTTTTCTCACAACTGTTATTTTAAACTGTTGTCTGTTTCGTTTCCTTAGCAACCTCAACAATTTTAATTTAATTTCTCTAAAAGTAAAATTTCCTTCATTCACTGCTTTTCAAATGTTTCTTATGTATCTCTACCTAGTAATGCCATAAAATAGGCCTTGTATAAACGGTATAATGCTTGGAGCTGCAAGAAGTTCTATTGTTTCCAGCTCTGTTATCTCTGTAACCTCTCAATTTTGGATATAGGTATGTTAGGTTTAATCAACGTAGAACGTGTCAGGGAACATGTTCCAGAAATTCTAAACATTAAAGTTGTTACACCCTGTATATAAATGTACCATGAGAATGTACGACCATTTGAGCAGTTCCCTGTCTAAAAAATCTAAACGTCTATCATGTATATATTGCTAGCTGTATCCTCAATGAATGTGACGTACCTACACGTGTGAATATTGTAACACCAGCACAGGTACGGCCCATATTGCTTGGCAGCCCGCATTCCTGAGTGTCTACAGTTATTATAGCACCATTTCCTCGGATCATATTTCGATTTTATGGAGCAATTATTTCAAGAACTTGGAGGAATCTTCCCTAATATCTAAGTAATGATCCGTTGTAAATGACTGCTGAGGCTTTTATCTTGTTTAAACTCTACGAGATTGCTTTATTTTCACGCCCACCTGGCCACACCGGCCTCGTGATAGTGCTTCTAACAGAGTTTTGTTTCCGATATTTGTGCACCAAGCACTCCACTAGTCCCTTCCTTAGTTCTTTTTCCAGATGTCCGCAGAAGCTGCTCCTTTTTCTATTAAAAGCTTCCTTTGCCATTGCTATCCTCCTTTTGACTTCCTGGCAGCAGCTCATGTTACTGCTTATAGTACACCCCAAGTATTTGAAGCTGTCCACTTGCTCTACTGCCTCATTTAGAATTCACAAGTTTACCTTCTTTACTTTTCTTCCGATAACCATGGTCTTCGTCTTGTTTGCATTTATCTTCATTCCATACTTCTCACAGCTGTCATTCTTTCACCTACAATCCACAATGACCTGAAATAGCTGTTGCTTTACTCCCACATGAAAAACCCCCGATCGTCCTGACACTCTTACTTGCGTTTTCGCGTTGAAACTCAAACTGAAAGTGTATAGGTTCAAAAAAAAGTATTTGGCATAAAAAAAAACCATTCAGAGGGAGTATGTTTCATCATTATGGAAGCAAATAACTTTCAGAATATCTGGTATTTTTCATTGAAAATAAATCTGAAAAATTTTTATTTGAACGTCTAATGAACTTAGTCTGCAGCATTTGCTGCACAAGTCACTGCTGGAGTGATAGTGGTACATGTATCCATCTTTTGCTGAAGTGTTTTGTTTTTCTGCGAACGAATGATTGAGCCGTTATGTTAATTGAAGTTTGTAACAGAAAACCAAGTAGGCCTATTCCGAATTTGCTTAGCAACGGCTGTATTGCAATACAATGCATTGGAAAATGTGAATATTTGCACTGGACATGTTTGCATGTGGACATCTTTTCTTCTGGACATTTTGGATTGGACATTTTAACCTGGAAGCGTTCAAGCGAAATTACTTTGGAGAACCGCTGGAAATACTTAATTCCAGCAAAAGATCGGAATCGCTTTTCACATCTTCGCAATACTTTCTCTTAGAGACATTAAGAGCTCCAAACCGACCCATCCTTGTCCACCACGAATTCCACTGACTCTGTCTTTGAACTCATGTCTTCAGCGTGAAAATCCGACGCCCTCGCAGTTCACATAACGGTGTGCTGAGCGAGACATCGACTTTTGGACGTGTCTGGACCGGATCTTCATCTGAACGATTAGATCGCAAGATATGATCTCTGAACTGCAGAGTTCTGCCCGTATTGTTGTTCGCCGACTCCCACGTGCTTCCCCTGCCTTACTTTCTGTAACCTGAATCACTGGCGTGCGTAAACCTAAACGGGGCAGCGGACCATGGCGACGAGTAGTGGCGTGCTGGCAGATCTGTAGGTGCTGAAATAGGATCTTCCATACTTCATTTAGGCTTTATAAAGCGTAAATTAAAAATTCATTCACTTAAGGTGGGAATGACATCTTTCGCTAGTTTTTAATACGTATATTTTAACATCTTTTCATCAGAATTTAATTTAATTTAATTTATCCATGACCATAACGAAAAGCATGCCTTTACTAAATACTTTTGCGTTTGTAAAGTAGGCTTTTATTCAACATTACTTTATTTCACTAGTGAGATAAAGACTTTACCTCACATTTTGAACTTTATCTCACAGTTCATTAGTATTTTCCTAATACCCGGGTACACACGTATACTTTTCCATTGAACTATAACTCAAGAAGTTAATATATTAGTTACTAGATGTCACTACCTCTACTTCTTTATTATCATTTCTTAAATATACATACACTCAATCTCCTCTTTTCTCTATCTACTACGTCGTAATTTGTACATTACATCCATATCTAATATGCATCTTTTTAAAATTTTATAATAATTTACCTTTTGGGATGCGAGGAGACTTGAACCTGCGAAGTTGGGTTTATAAGATTTTAAAACAACACGCGTTAGCCAACTGAGCTAAACAGACACGATGATTAATTAAGTTTTAATATTCCTCTTAAGTTTACAGGAGTAAAATGTGAAATTATTTTAATCACAATAGTCCCGTGAACACTTCTAAATAATCCCTGAAACTTCAAATAGACGAAAATACAAGTTTAAAGTGAAAAAAATATATATTAAAATTATATAATTAATTATAATTTGTTATTTATCCAACGCCTTAGATACCATTCTTTACTATTCATGGCCTCCTACATCATGACCTACCTAGTACATGTATTGATTCTAAAATCCATGCCATGGTATGTGATTACATGAGGACTTATTTTCAACATATTTTCTTTTATAAAACATAATTTTTCGTTATGGTCATGGATAAAATTACGTATGGTACTTGTGAGCGTGATCTTTATTGCACTTACCTCACAAGTACCATAAATAACTATTAATTTAATTTATTTAATACTTTACACTTGAGCTACATTAGGCATTGCAGCCCGAAAGAGCTGAAGCTCGTGCTCGGGCGCAGTTCAGATCAGTTATACATTAGTAATATGTGTTACAAGACCGATATGTTGAAGTTTTCATGTTCGAGAAAAAGTTTGAAAAAGCGAAACGTAGTTGAGCTTTTTTAATTTCCGAGAATTGAAAGAAAACATACCGCTCGTGTATCGTACATTACTTTGTGCGAAGATCGTTTATTACATACCTGAAAGAGGAATTTCTGATTAGTTGCTATGAAATCTCCATCTTGGTTTCTGTTCAATGACGGCAAATTTGCAAAACAAAAATATCTATCTTCAACATTGTTGCTTTAAAATGTTTTCTGTGTTTACTATACTCCAGCAGGCCTTGATATACGTCTGTCTTTCCCCCCCCCCCCCCCGTCTATAAATGCGAACTTAAAACAAACGGTAAGGTTATGTAATGATTTATTTTTCATTTTAATATTTTAACAATATTATTTATATAACATATTGCAGTAATAACATCAAGTTTGTTCATTTTTTCACGGCTTCCTTAATGTTACTTGCATCACGAATGCAGTAACTTCAGTGGAGTTGTAGAGTTTACTTAATTTTTGCAAATATTTAAAAACAATAATTAACAGTGCAATTTAGGTGAAATTGCAGTGGTAAGTTTCCAATTTATAATTATTACTATATTGAACGTCTCTAAAAATAATATGTTAAAAGCCTAAAGCAGTAAAATCAATATGTCACTTAAGCGGTAAGAAGAGGGAAATTGTTATATGTGTTAGGTTGGAAATACTGAATGTGGAATTTTAGACTTTCCGCGGATTGGTTTCCGCAAATACGCACGATCTCGCACAAAATATATCATAAAATTAAGAGAGTTCATTGAGCACAATAACATTAATAAATGGTAAAATACATACAGCATGTAATAATAGGGTCTATATACAAATAGAAAATACAAAAGTACATAAATATTAGAGTATCAATTTTTAACTCAATTACGTAGCTTAAACAATTAAATAATTAATCTGATTTGTTTCTTAAATCTATGTGTGTTAAGTGTACTTAGCTCAGGGTAAGCTCTAATTAATGGATTATATATTTTGGGTCCAAAATTTCTGCTGTGTTTTAATCCAGCAGTTGTGTGGCATTTGGGAGTATTTAGAAAGAAACTGTAGTTTTGTCTCGTCTGGTATTCATGAGGATCAAATTTAAATTTAGTGCGGTTTTTATGGAAGTAAATCAGCAATGTTTGTTTATAAATTTGTTCTAGATTTGATACACCAAATTCCTGAAAAATTAATTTTGTTGGGTAATCAAAAGGTTTATGTAGACAAATTTTGATAATTCTTTTTTGGAGCAAATTTAAAGGATGGAGAGTCGATTTTGCCATTCCTCCCCAACCTAATATACCATACTGAATTATTGATTGAAACAGAGCTAAGTACACAGTACGCAGAACATAAACAGGCAAATAAGAGCGTAGAATGGAAAATTTGTGGATTGTTTTACGCAATCTGTTACAAAGGAAGGAGATATGCTTGTCCCATTTTAAAATGTACAAGTCTTTTGTAAATGAAATTTTGATACACACTATCTGTACATCAGTAAGAAATTTTAATGTTTCCGAAAACGTAATAGTTACATTTTTAAAAATGTTGAAAATGTGCGTAGTAATAAAAATGAAATGCATGACTTCATATGAAAACGTTCTTTAGCAAGCGTTATGGGTTTCCTAGGCAAATACATGTCGTTATATTTTACGCTCTTTGACTTTAAAGTCTGCATGAGCGTCCTCTTGATATAGGTATGCTGTGTAATACCACAGTCTAGTACCCATATATACAGTCATGAAGCTCAATATGTAGTAAATATGCATCCATAGATTGTTGCTAACCACTAGGATCGCTACTATCGCCTCATTACAGACAATGCGAAATAGTACCGGCACAATCTATTGTTCCTAGCATCCTCACAACTCAAGTTTCGTGACTATGTATACTAGACTGTGGTAACACGTAGTGACAAACGGCTGCATTCTGTTTCCTCTTGCCAAAGAGCTCACAGTGAAAGATATGCTGCTCTCACAGTAATGATAAACATTTGCTCATTTCTCAGAAGATATTAATTTTAGTTCCCATGTTTATAGAACTTTCATTTCTTGTTTTGGTGCGTACTACCGCCTCTCTAAATATTGGAACCTTTTTCAGAACACTCTGTATATTAAATTGGCATATTAATTATGTATGACGATTAGGTAAAGTTTTATTCAATAAATTGTAACTTACACCTAAATTACACCGACACCCCTCCTATTCAACAGCATATATTAGCATATTTCCTTTATTTGACCTGATTTACTGTATATATTTTATTGTAAATTATTTAAAAATAGCGTGTAAGAGGGCCTTAGACTAGAAATGTTTAGCTTAAATGTAGTTCTGTTTATAAGTATGCATAAGGATGTAATTATTTGACTTATTTGAACTGTTGTATCAGTGAAGCGAGGTGAGTCAGTGAAGTTATGATTTTACAGTGCAGTGAACAGTTCCGATCAGTGATAATTTATAGTGTCAATGAAATGTGTTCTATAGTGTCAGTGAAATGTGTGCTAAAGTGTCAGTGAAATGCGTCATAGTGCCACTACAGTGAGTGAGATGAGAGTAAAGTGAAAGACTATTGAAACTTATGTAGGGCCTATACATATGAAGATTGTATTGTAAAATTAGGTTATTTTATGTTTTATTATTAATTGTAATTATTGTTTTAAATTATATTGTGTATTCTTATTGTATTGTGTATTGTATAATTGTATTGTGTATTGTTTATATTGTGTATACCACTGCCACCGGGTGCTTGCCTACTTGCAGTGTAAATTAATACATACATACATGCCTATCAGTGGCGGCTGATTGACTGAGGCAAGTGAGGCCGGGCCTCAGTCACTTGGCTTAACTGAAATCAAATTTTGTGTTTTTATGTAATGTATTAGTTATTTGAATGAAGCATATATCGCTGTAGAAGCATTTTAAAACTTTGTGATGTAGATAGACCCGTTTTGCAGTAAAATTTATTCATGAGGCCAGGATCTCTCGTGCCGGGTCTAGCTTGTGATGTATATAGATCTGTTTTGCAGTAAAATTTGTTCATGAGGCCAGGATCGCTCGTGCCGGGTCTGCTTCTGCATTTTCGTTTGTCTTCGCGGGCTTTTGACGTTGCGCTTTAAACGTTGTAACTGAGGCACAATTCGTCTGGCCTGGTCAGGTTTCACTCCTCTCAACCATAGGCCGGCCTCAAGGGTAGAGTGGGGTGGGAATAGGGTGACTTGTCTTCCTAAATAGGCCATAAATAACAAACATTCCAGCTCTTTGGCAGGCAGAGACCCACACTATTCTCTCCTCTTATGTCTTAGTTTATGACTTAAGCGAGGGTGTTGTACTATGTAGTGGATCTGGACCAATGTTGTTATGTATTTCGGGAAAATATAAACAGAAACAAATGCCAGAAATAATGCTGGTGTAGTTAATTCATTGTTAGAGAAGAAATAATATTGAAAGAAAGGAAGTTTTAAATAAAGAGAGAGACTACCGAGATACCTACGACATCGCTGGTAATTTTTTGACAGATAATCTTAAAACGCGAGTTTCTATTGCATCCTGGTATGGGCAACATAAATGGTTAAGTGGTAATGTGATGCAAAATAAACTTCTCTGTTGGCCTTGTTTGTTGCTGTCAAAAGAAAAAAATAAAAAGAAAAGAAAGAAAGGGGAATTTCAACACATAATGTGGGTTGCTTCATCACACTGAAACAATCACTGAAACTTGCAGCATAACAGCTTATTTGGTGAGTGAAATTATTATTTGTCATTACTAGTAATAATAATAGACTAATATTAATAATAATAATACAGTAATAATGATATTAATAATATAATAAAATAATAATTAATATCATAAATAAACATTTCCCATCGGAGGCACTTAAACCAGTTGCATCTGGCCTCACCGAGGATTTCGATCACCGGCCGCTACTGATGCCTACTACTATATTTTTAAGTTTTCTGTTACGAAATTCAATGTTTTCCAGATTTAGGAAATATTTAAGATATTTAAAAAGTAATATGAGCGATTTGAAAATACGCATGCGTGCTGAGTGACTGAAACTGTTGTCAGGCTGTGACATCGTGAAATATGCGCACGGGAGCTGAGGCTTTGTAAGTACCGTTCACATGCTATATCGCATCCAATTTATTACAAACTTCAAGCTGTGCTGTTCCAGACGTGTGCTGTCTTTAAAACACCTACTGTATATGAATAAGTTAGCTGTATTGGCTGCACGCCGCTGTCTTCGACAATGCACAGTTATACCCCTCCCGGTGTCCGGTTACTTCCAAAACGATATTTCTTACGTAAGAGAGAAATGCCCTTAAATCGTATTGCTTGGCTGCCGTAGACTTCGTGTTAGTTTTGAAACCCTTTTGAACTAGGAACGCTGTTAACCTCTTAGCCGGATGTCAATAGCATCGGTTGTACTAAATTGTGGATCAGTGTTGGTAAGTTACCATTCTTTCCAACCAGAGGCTTCTATACTATAGTGCGGGTCACCGCACTTCATACCCTAAGGGTGAAACCAGCGAATAGGGATTATAAAGAATGGACACTGAGCGAATTTTCCTGTGTTTTGTTTCTCTGTGCGCCAGCGGTTAGTTCCACTTTCAAGCGCTAGAGGTTAGTGTAATCGAGCATACGCTAAGATATTAATTGAGAACAGATTTGAGACACAGGATCCAAACATCGCCTACCTTACTGCATAATCCAGTAACGCTTTGCTTCAAATAAATTCAAGTTAACAGCTTTTCCTTATTTCTCAGTGACAAACTAGTTGTAATAATAATATTTTATATTTCAGATATCATAAATTATATTATAAAATAATATAATACATTATAAAATTAAGTATCGAATTCGCTTAATATTTGTATATAATATAATATAGGTATATGGTTTTACTTCTCGTAAGAGTTTTGTTTTTCCATTTTCAGCGCTATCAAATCATTACATATTTTAATTGTTGTTGGGGTCAACGTCTCAACTCTCATTATAAAGGAACTCTAGAGTCTAGACATTACAGTTAATGAAGGATTTATTATTTTATGGATCCAATTTATTTTATTTGAGTACATAATGTACCTAGATGTATTAATTATATGTGTAATATTTCCGCTGTGTCGACTGCTAGCTGGTGTGATGTCAGCGCCAACTCTAGGGAGAAAGCAGAATCTTACGCTTTAGCTGGCTTGAAGGTCAGTGAAACTAACCATTTTTTCCCCATTACTACATAAGCTAGTGGATTGTGGTGATTATCTAGTTTGCAGGTTGAATTTTCTTATGCCAACTTCGTTTCGAATTTCGGCACAGAGAAATACTACAACTGGTAGTGATTTTGTAACTGTTATGTTGGCAGCAGTGACGCAAGTTGTCGGTAGTTTAAATTCTGAAAATTCTAATTGTTTTAGATTTCTGAGCCCATTACTGGAAGCTAGTGAAATCTGAACATTTATTAATTAATATCAGTAATGATATTAATACATAATAGTTATTGTATGTGTTGCTTTGTGTTGTGGTTACAATTTCAAGATTAGAGTCAGGTAAGCTAAGTGTAAATAAATATATTTCGTGTGATACACGCCCTTGAGTAATCGATAGAAATACCATTTCACATTTTAATTAATTTCTTTCGTGTTTAGACTTTTATTACAATGATGGAGTAAATATTCTAAAGCATACATTTCGTGTCCGGAATTCGTACTAATCATGTCACGTAATCAAACAAAATAAATTTTTAGGTTAGGTCTCGTGAATCGTAAATTGTTTAATCAAAGCAATGAATTTAATGTTGTCAGACAAAATACATTTTAATATTAGATCATACAGTAATCTACTAACTACTAACATAATGTGCGAGAGGTCTAGAAGAAAAATATACTCTTTCATAAATTATTGAACCTTTTAGAAAACAGCTCCCAACATAAAGATGAGATGTGGTAAATATGCAAGATATCGTTATTGTTAATACTAGCCTATATTATTATTATTATTATTATTATTATTATTATTATTATTATTATTATTATTATTATTATTATTATATCGGTTTGGAAGTAAATCCCGAAAAGACAAAGTAAGTTATATGATTATGTCCCGTGACCGGAATATTGTACGAAATGGATATATAAGAATTGGAAATTTATCCTTTGAAGAGGTGGAAAAATTCAAATACCTGGGAGCAACAGTAACAAATATAAATGATACTCGGGAGTAAATTAAATGCAGAATAAATATAGGAAATGCGTGTTATTATTCGGTTGAGAAGATTTGATCATCCAGTCTGCTGTCAAAAAATCTGAAAGTTAGAATTTATAAAACAGTTATATTACCGGTTGTTCTGTATGGTTGTGAAACTTGGACTCTCACTCTGAAAGAGGAACACAGATTAAGGGTGTTTGAGAATAAGGTGCTTAGGAAAATATTTGGGGCTAAGCGGGATGAAGTTACAGGAGAATGGAGAAAGTTACACAACACAGAACTGCACGCATTGTATTCTTCACCTGACATAATTAGGAACATTAAATCCAGACGTTTGAGATGGGCAGGGCATGTAGCACGTATGGGCGAATCCAGAAATGCATATAGAGTGTTAGTTGGGAGACCGGAGGGAAAAAGACCTGTAGGGAGGCCGAGACGTAGATGGGAGGATAATATTAAAATGGATTTGAGGGAGATGGAATATGATGATAGAGACTGGATTAATCTTGCTTAGGATAGGGACCAATGGCGGGCTTATGTGAGGGCGGCAATGAACCTTCGGGTTCCTTAAAAGCCATTTGTAAGTAAGTATTATTATTATTATTATTATTATTATTATTATTATTATTATTATACATGGCATTGTGTGATTTTATCCTCTTTTGGTGATATCTAGTATTAGTTGGCAACATTGAAGAGACTGCCAAATTAGTCTTTTAGGACTTACTCTTACGTCATCCTCAGTATGCCTGTCTATTACCATCAAGACCAAGAGTACTGATGGGTCTAAACGTAATATTTTGCTGGTATTCTTTTCTTCTAGTGATTAAGATTGTGAACAAGCGTTAGTTACGCTGTAATAATGCTACAATACAAAATGATGAAATTATCGGCAGCTTCTAATTCGGATGTAAATAATAAATAGAGCCCATCGTTCCTGCAGCCGTTGTCTCGATTGAGAATGTGGATGTATTTTGGTACGTGAGTGGCCTGTGGAGGAAAATAAGGAAACCGAGCGATGATCTGACAGCGAACAAACAATCTGGAACTGGACGAAGAGCAGACCCTCGGAATAAATAAAATAAGACATCGCACAAGGAAGAGGAAGCAAGATTTTAAACTGGAACACCAAGCAGCCTGCTGACAGAACCTGCTAATCACAGCCTCTGTTGGAGCATGTCAGGAATCGAATACCTGTCCCTCTGATGAGCGGCCTTGGGGTGTCGAGTGCCACCTAGCGCTTCTCAGATGTTCGTGCTGACGGCCATGTTTACATTCACAAAATGGTGTCGGCACTGTTTTAAAGAAATACCTGGTGATGATTCTACACACACGTGGGAGTGACGGAGTGAGAGCGCAAGAGCTCTTGCATTATATTCTGTAGCAGCCCGGTGGGGCATCTCCACAAGAAGCAAGCCTCTGCCATTTCACGAGGAAGGGGTCAGAGACTGCGCTGCCAACCGCAGCTGAATCCAGCGGACTGCGGTTCGGTTCCAGTGTTCTCAGACAAGCTAAAAACAAAGTGTGGCTTTTAGAGTCAGGCCGAAAGATTCGAGATGGAGAAAATTTCCTGGTTGTAGAATATGGCTGGTGGTAACTACGAAAATTGTGGTATTTATTGCGTCCAATGTATTGTGGGTCCCTATCACCACGTCATGGCGCGTCCTCAGGTTGGGAATCGAGGAGACGGCCTCCAGATATGGAGGGTAGCTGCGAATATATTGAATAAGCAGTCGTGGACAGCCGATGAGGGGTGGTCCTCCAGCTTGGGGGTTGGGCGAAAGGGTAACAACCCATCATCGTAAAAAAAAAACAGCTTGTTAGGTAACCTTCAAATAAGCCTCGGAATGGGACTGATTCTCTGGCACGACCACAGCAAAGATAGGAGAAAATCCACAAACGATTAGGGAAAATACGGGAATTTTACTTGAAGCAAATAAAGAGATAGGTTTGGAAGTAAATCCCGAAAAGACAAAATATATGATTATGTCTCATGACGAGAATATTGTACGAAATGGAAATATAAAAATTGGATATTTATCCTTTGAAGAGGTGGAGAAGTTCAAATATCTTGGAGCAACAGTAACAAATATAAATGATACTCGGGAGGAAATTAAACACAGAATAAATATGGGAAATGCCTGTTATTATTCGGTTGAGAAGCTTTTATCATCCAGTCTGCTGTCAAAAAATCTGAAAGTTAGAATTTATAAAACAGTTATATTACCGGTTGTTGTTTATGGTCGTGAAACTTGGACTCTCACTTTGAGAGAGGAACATAGGTTAAGGGTGTCTGGGAATAAGATGCTTAGGAAAATATTTGGGGCTAAGAGGGATGAAGTTACAGGAGAATGGAGAAAGTTACACAACACAGAACTACACGCATTGTATTCTTCATCTGACATAATTAGGAACATTAAATCCAGACGTTTGAGATGGGCGGGGCATGTAGCACGTATGGGCGAATCCAGAAATGCATATAGAGTGTTAGTTGGGAGGCCGGAGGGAAAAAGACCTTTAGGGAGGCCGAGACGTAGATGGGAAGATAATATTAAAATGGATTTGAGGGAGATGGGATATGATGATAGAGATTGGATTAATCTTTCTCAGGATAGGGACCGATGGCGGTCTTATGTGAGGGCGGTAATGAACCTCCGGGTTCCTTAAAAGCCAGTAAGTTATTATTATTATTATTATTATTATTATTATTATTATTATTATTATTATTATTATTATTATTATTCCGTTACGAGCCGTGGTTCCAGGGTAGCAGAATTTGCCGACATGTTGGCGCAATCCTTAGAGTGCGGTTGGCAGCCCTGATCAGAGACACACGAGGAATTCGGTCAGAGCTTCTCCCTTCCGACTAGACGAGCGTGTCCGCCCATAGCGTGGGAGGTTCACTGATAAAAGTAGCTGAATTATTGCTATCCGCACGTCTGAATTCTATTGAGGGCGGGGGTGGATGAATCTCTGGGGGAGCGTGAGTCAGTCAGTCTGTCAGTCGGGTGTTTTCCTCTCTGCTGCTCCAGTTCCTGCAGACAGCTTGCACGGGGTGGGATCAGCATAATTTCCTCATAACAATGAACTGAAAGACCCAGCATCTGCGGAGAAATGATTCACAGCACTGTAGGGGGATTTCTCATTTTCTGTGTATCTAGAAAGAATAGTCATGTGACAAATGGGCATAGCAAATCATAGATAGGCCTGTATGTACGGCTGGGGGAGGGTACGAGATACGGAGTTCTCTTCCTGGCTACAATGTTGCAAGCTGGTTCCATCATTCAGTAGTTTCAAATTAGTGTTTTTTAAATTAAATTTACACGAAAACCGCCCACGCTATTGAAATAAGCCGGAGGGATAAATGATCTTCATTAGATTTACTATCGATATGGACAAAAATCATGGCTTTTCCACTAATATTTTATTACTTTTTTTGTACATACAACATTGCGATTCTTTATTCACGAAT